>NC_089798.1:13330605-13448105 GCF_040412425.1 Macrobrachium rosenbergii
GCCAGTCAGGAAAGGTCACTCAAGTAGACAGATTAAGTCCTCCACAGGGAATTCGCAGTCCAGTGGTAGCTATGTCCCCTTTCATAAAGACTAATTTTGATAAACCTCCTGCTGTGCATGCTTTCTGCTGGTATGTCAATGTTTTCAGAAGTTGTTGGCGCTCCCTGTTTTGTGGCGTCTCCTCCTCCTCCTCCTCCCATGAGGCTATGTCTATTGGAAAACAACCTCTGAAGAGTGGCCCACTTCAGTCTCAGCCCAGCTCTCACTTGAGAAAGACGTCTTGTTGTTCCATGCTCAAACTGGGCTTTCTTTGTCTCAGTGCATTGCCCAGGAACTGGGATGTAGACCTCAAGCAGTCTTGGGCTACAAGCCGCCCACCAGTTGTTGAATGGAAACCAATCCACTCATGTACCCACTCTTGCAAAGTGCACTTGCACGAAGATTATTCACGGTATGTCTGAAATTAACATTTGAGTTACCAGTTCCCTTTTCCTTTTACTGAAACTTCTAATTTTGTTTCACAAATTTCTCTCCACTTAAATTACTCTTTGATATCCCATTACCATTGTGTGTTCTTTGTGGAATATAAGCCTAGTGATTTAATAGTCCCTTGTTTGTAGTGACTAAATTTATTCATTCCTCCCATGTGCCATTAATGCTAGGGAAAGAAACCATCATCCACGAAGCTTTACCTGGAATTATTCTATTTCCAGATACATATTATCTCTTTAACCTCACCTCCTTCACAACCTTCTTGCCTAGTGGAAAATCTGCCATCAGGAAGCAGTCTTGCTAACCTTGCCATATTGCCAGCTAAATGTTCCCATAACTGAAGTCCCAAGGATCCCATCGTGTTTCCTCAGTCCTTAGGCTTTGTTGTGCTTTAATTTTGTATAACTAATTCTCTTATTCTTGAAGCTTAGTAGAGTTATATTTGCTATTAAATAAATTGTAGCATAGATTTTCTTTATTAACAATTGCATGAGTGCTTTATTTTCATTTGCCATGCTATAACTGTGTGAAACAAAGTAGAATCTTGTAATAAATCAGTTTCCAGTGGCAACTTTTTCCCCAGTAATTCATGTGTAATTTGTCTCATTCATGTGTTTCTACTGATTATGATTAGTCACGGTAAGGTCTAAGGTAAAATCCTTATCACAGTTGTCCATTCACGAGTCTAATACGCAAAAGTGTCAGATTAGTGAACTAACATTGCTAAACACTAGACTGTTGATGTGATATAGACCTGAAAATAAATCAGTTGATATGCAATAACCACAAAGGCAAGTTTGGAAAAAGGAGAGAGGTAAAGTGTTCATTTATCACGTTCCGATAGGTAGGAAATTACTGATCTATTGCATGGCGTATTCTGATTTGTGATTAGGAAGTAAATTCAAACCAGTGAGAGTGAAAGTGAATCGCAGCAGAGAGTGTTTGAAATTTAGTGCTATGGAGATTCTATAGTGTAGGCAGCAATTGCTAAGCCAGGAACCGAGAGCAGCAAGTTAGGGTTTCTTGCCACTTGCATGTTGGCAACCTGCATGAAATTCGCAAGCTGTCAGGTAGTAGTGTGAGCTTAGTGCATGAAATTTGAGAGGAGAAGTGCAAAATCTCCCCTTTGAATAGGTCAGTGGAATTTTATTTCATCCACAAGGTATAGAAACACCACAATTGGCAACCCACTCATCTATCATAGCAGCCAACCCGGCTGCCAGACACTGCACTCTGATTGGGCGTCAGTTGTTTTCATTCGCCAAAAAAGTCTCACTCGCTCTCACAATTCGTTGGTAGCTTAGTCACGGTGTTATTTGTGTATTATTTACCCAATATCTGTTTTAAGCTTTGCTCGCACAAGGTAGATTATTAAAAGTAAATGTATTTCTCATAATTAAGAAAGATTTTCGTGATCTTTGTTTGTGCGGGCGTACATTTTTGTATGAGTGATGACTACAGGCAGAATTCGCTCACCACCCATGCACACGAGCAAACCAGACACTAACAGACTCCTCCCGCTTTGTTTCATGTTAAGAATAACAAATCTGTTTAAATTTCCTAGCCCAGTAGAGCATTTATTTGTGTTTCACTTATATGCATACTCATGCAGCATTCTGTCTGAGAAAAATTTGTGTGCTGTACTATTTCTTTGTGTATCTCGTAAATTAATGAGAGAGCATGTGGTCGTGTGTTTGTTCGAGTGACGACACTTGCTCCACCAGCTTTGTTTGCAGTCCCGCTTGCGTGATGAGCCTGCCGCCGCAACAAACGGTGGCCAGCTTGATACAGTTGTCAGCTGTCTGGCATAAACATGCTTGACCTTCAACTGTTATGACACAAGGCAGCCATCTTGGTTCAACTGTTACTGTCACAGCAGATGGCCATCTTATCATCACTGACCTGACGAGTGCCTCACTGCACTGTCATGTAGCATTTTATTATTTGTACAAGCATTGATATTACTTTTTGGTAACCATTATCCCAGTACTTTAATCTTTTACAATTCTTTAATGTAACGGGAGCAGAACACACACTTTTTATATAATCGAGAACATAGTCCATTGTATTAGTAAAAAAGTAAGAGAGAGAGAGAGAGAGATTGTTAATAACCTCAAATATACACCATACTTTTACCCAGCCTATGGGGATTGTGTTTTGTAAAAAACTATAAATATACTGTATATCACACACTGAATACAACCATTGTTTACAACAGCCGAGTATTGAGAAAATAAAAAACCCAAGGTTATGTACTAAATTAAATCCCTGGGGGGAAATTCCCTACTTTAGCATATCCTCTTGCTGCGACTCAATTTACACGCAGTGCTGTCACTATCTAGGCACACGTCCCATTACTTGTGGAAAATATTCACAAGCTTATTCATTAAGTGCTTTAGGTTACTGAGCGGGTGCTTGAGCCATTTCTTAAAAAGAAAAGAAAGGCAATCCAAACCAATAAACCTTTGCATCACAGAACGAAACTGGGTGTAAGTTAACTTAACCGCAGTTTAGCTAACTGTAACCCCCGTGGGTAATTCTCAAGACTTGCGTACACAATGCAAGTAACAACTGCACATTGAGTGCAAGTCAATGAGTTTCCCTTGCACAGCGAACAGAAGCAACATTACTAGTACCAAGGAACTAGCCACCCATGAGTGCCATCCAAGGGGTTTCTCCTTCACAGTGCCATGATCGGGTGCATTGCCAACCAAGTAACTTACCTGAAGTGTTTTACGTTTTCTACTACTCAGTGTGTGTGCTCTTCGTGTGGAGTGCCATTTCCTTTCGTACAATTTGTTGTACAGCTAACAAGTGTCGTTCGAGTCACTACGGTGTCCGTGAGTCCCCAAGAATTCTTGCTCACTAAGACCCGTTCCAAATATTTAAGTTTGACCTTTTAACGGCACATTCAGCCACAGTGCCACCTTATTGAAAGGTGCTATTCTAGCGAAGTGTCACCAAGTTAAGGGACACTTCCCCAAATTGTTCTCTCATTCCCAGTCAGTTTTAATACTCCCTAACCTACCAGAACCATGTTGGCGGTAAATAGCAAAGTCTTCAGGATATGGGGAAGGAGGCGGGTTTCATGGGAAAAGAGCTCACCCAGTGGGTACAGGGACAGCTAGATGCCTTAATCCAAAGGAAGAGACAGGAGAGAGAAGAACAATGGAAATATGAATTGGAAAAAGAAGAAAGTGAAAGGAAGGAAAGAGAAGAAAAATGGCAGTATGAACTAGCAAAGGAAGAAAGAGAAGAAGAGAGGAAATACGACCAAGAACAACAACAATATGAAATGGCTCTGAAGGAAACGGAGCTTGAGCTGGTGAAAGCCCAACAAGACAATGCCATGGCTCTGGGCTAACAGCAAACTGCTAACCCCACACCTTCCACGCCTCATTCTAATATACTGAGCATTAACTCACTGATGCACAAGTGGACTGACAACGAGCCACAGGCGTGGTTGGAGGAGGTAGTTCACGAACTACAGTACCACTGAGATGGAGAGGGCCTTGCTCCTCACCAAGCATATGGAAGGCAAAGCCAAGGCCACCCTCCACATGCAGGATAGTAGTAAAAGGGGAAACATGGATGAAGTTTGTTGGGTCATAACTGAGGCATATGAGATTACACCAGAGAAATGGAGACAATGGTTGTGGGCTCTTTCAAAAGAAATCGGTCATACCTGGGCTGGATGGGTCTATCATAAGACCCACCCAGGTCTTATGATAGTCAGCGCTGCTCGACCTTGGACTGCATAGAACTCAAGGACCTGTTCAACTGAATGATGCTGGAGGATTTCTTCCTGTGTGCTCCTGGGTCCCTCACCGTGTACCTCAATGATAAGCAGCACAAGACACTCATGGAAGGCTGTTGTATTGACGCTTGGGAAACCTTTCACCCGTCTTCAGCATGTCTCACCGACAAATAGTGCCTCTTGGACATCTCTCAAGATCAGTTTGTCAAAGAATGGACCCTTCCAAACATCCAGTATGTAACCACTGCCATAAAACTGGGCACTCGGAATCTGAGTGCCGCTTTAAAGGTAGAGCTACCAAGAATCACCTCTCTAAGCTGTTCAAGAAGCCCAATGGCTCCTCTCGATCCACCTCCAAGCAGACTTCATTGCCCACTGACACCACAGCCAGACAAGCCCATCCAAAAGGCCCCTGCAAAGACTGTGGTGATCCCAGTCACTATAGCGTTGGATTTCCTGCCTGTCCACAGCATGGCAAAACTACTAAGCATGTCCACGTCATCGGTGCCACATCTGCTTTAGCATGGCCCTCTGACACTCCTCACCTTGAGAGGCTCGATACTCAGGTAGTCACAGTGGCATCCCTTGACGGCTCTAGCTCTCCAGTAGATCTGCCGGCTATGGTGGACACAGCGTCAGACATCTGTCTGATTGTAAAGTCACGAGTGCCAGCCAGTGCCACTGTAGATGAGAAGAACCGTTGGATGTTGACTTGGTTCGAGGGTTTTACTCTATCCCTCCCTACAGTTGAGCTCCAGGTCATGACACCTTGGGACACTCAGAAGCAACGTATTGGCGTGGGCCAGTTCAATTAGGCACAGAGTTGAGTTCCTGTTGGGATGAAACCTCTGGGGATGTCCTCTCCCAACCCCTCTCCGTTGCTGGCTACCTTTGCAATGAAGACATTGACTGTAGGAGCCACAGACTGGAGTGCTGCCGTGGTGGACGGCGTGCCCCATTGAACAAGACCACCTTCCGCCTGCTGGAATTGCCGATGGAAGGGGCGCTCACAGTGCCAACCAAAGCTGATTCCTCCATCTTCAAGAAAGGAAGGCCACCAGAAACTTCCTCCTTCGCAGTGAGACATGCGAAATAAAAGGGCACTCCACGAACTAGTTGGGATGCCCAAGAAGCAGTCCACATCCGTCAATGCAGAGGCAGCTGTTTGTCACCCCTTTTTAGGCATTCCAGCCAAGGGACCTATATTTATGGCACTACCGTGCAAACCAGGTACGGGCATTTGAAGATTCTGGCGCGCAAATGTCCCTTAATCTGGGTGGATAAGGTTTCCAAGGGGCGCGGCCCACAATTAAAGAGGACTATTCTACAAGGACTAAGAAGACTAACAGCTGGGACGGACTCTCCTGACAGCATGCTTGAGGATCACCAGACCTAACCAAACAATAACTCGCATGCTTGCTATAATCAGAGACATTCCTGGAGGCTATGACCTCCTTCTGGGACAGGAGTCTATGTCTAAGCCCAACTCAAGGTCACCCAGGGGCTCTGCATCCCCGGGCTCTTCGTCAGGTACTCCTGACATAAAATCCTTGCCAGTGCCACTTGAGCACCTGCAGCAGTGCCATTCTCCACCCATCATGGATGTTGAGCAGTTACCAAATATGATTCCTGTGCCTCACTCTACCTTATTGAAGTGCCAGGTCCCATCACTGACCTCCTTTTCGGGAGATCCCACAAATGTACATGAGTTGGTCATTGCCAGTTGCGAGGCTCTCACACCAAATAATCCTTCTGCGTTACCTCAGCCCTTAGAGGATGGACCTCCGAAGGAACGTCCTGATATCTCTAAGGAGCCAAAAGCTGTCCTGCTGGATGCAGAATCTGTCACCGCCCCTGCTTTAGTTGCCGCAGCAACTGGAGAAGGGAGCCTACCTGATGCCACTTTCCAAGGCACTACTGTGCCTTATTCAGTTGGTGCCTCCATCACCTCCAGGGAACCTCGCAATTAAACCTTGAAGGAACCCGAAGAAGAAGAGAAAAAGGTACAGAAGGCCCAAGTAGCTCCTCAGAGCCACGAGCTCTCCTTGGCACTCGTGTCCCATTGGCACAGTGCCTCCATCACAGAGTGATCCTGGCACCTACCCAGAGAAGGTAGCCTGGCTGATCTCTGATCAAGTAAAATCCCTGTACAACAACATTGCAGGAGAAGTACTTAGAACACCTGCCTTGCCTTAGAGGCACTAACATCCTAGACAAGATCCTATTTAGTATTAGTAACCTGGCAATTTTAATGAAATTAATTTTGTTGATACTACAGTGATAAAAGTTTGTCCTGTATATCAGAGCCATTGAGCTCCTATGGCACTTTTAGCACAATGCCTCATTAAGTAGAGTATCTCGGGCACCCCAAAATCCAGAGGAGGTTGCTTGGGTGCCTTTCTCATGGGTTCTACTACCAAAAGTCAGTGTCGAAACTTCGACAAGAGAGATTGTACTTTTCTGCAAGTTGTGGTATAGTTTTATGTATTCTTTCTAATTGTGTATTCTTTCTAAATGCGTATTATGTAGAAGAAAGATATTTAGTGATGAAAGGCGTTGTTTTGGCTGTTTCGTGCATTTAATTGTAAGTATACTTGTAATAGTGCTTAACTACCGGCATCGGTTGTTTGTCCAGTAGTTAGCCGAACATTTGGTGTTGGTCGGTGACGGTTGTGACAAGCAGTCTCGTCACAGTGCAGTGTAGATCTAATAGGGACTCAATAAAAGGGAGTGCAGCCATAATTGTCGGTGCCTCCAAGTCCACTTAAGTATTCCTTTTCATTTTAAAGTTCATTTAGGGAAATTCCTTTAGGAGATATACATATGTAAATGCAAGGAGAATTTCTTGAGGTGTGCTTTGGATGAGGGTTACGAAGTAGAGATTGTGCTCATATCAATCTGATTCTAATTCAAGCTAGGACTGTTAAATGCACAATTTGAAATAACAGTAAGTTTATATTGTTTTGTCGTAGATTAATATACACAAAGCAATGCAGTGATTTAATTGCAATTTGAAATAGCATATGAGTGAAGCAACCTGGGTGTTGTAGTATAAGACTTAGGCTACGATTAGGTTAGTACGTTTCAAATTTTTTAGGATATACGATAACACTTAAGCTTTGAAATGCTGTACTTATTCTGAATGAGTCGAAATAGTCAGTAAGCTGGTGTGAGTTAGAACTGCCGTCTAGCCTTGCGAGCTGAAGGACACATCCTAGCCACTCATACATTGTGTTGCATTCATTAACCCTCAGGTTGCATGTTCTTTTAAAATGTTTTGTATATGTCATAGCATAAGAACTTTTGTGATTTGTAATAATATTACATGTGGGTAAATCATTGTCACTTAAGTTGGTGCTGCGGCAGCCTGATCCTATGTAACGTTAATGATAATGTGCAGTTTTAAATTAAAACCTTGCTAGGAGTGCATGTTTGATTGTCATCAGAGACAGGTAGTTAAGTATCCACAGACACCGTTGAGTTAGTATTAGGCACCTAAGTTAAGTAAGCTAGTGGGTTCATATTCCCCTCGTAGAAGTTGGGTAGATCACATTAGTTATGTTCATTGCATGGGCAAGATCCATTAAGGGGAGGGGATTAATGTAACCAAGACTGGCGGCTTACTGTAGTGCATACTTTCACACCCAAAGGGGAGTGGATTGTCTGCTTAAAGGGGGAAGCTGTAACAGAGATACGCCGCCAGCGTCTCTTTGCTTACTTGAATTAAGATCCAAAGTCTTATGCTTTAGTGGGTGGCCAGCCCATACCTACCCATAGAAGAGTGACAGGACACTTCTGCGGTGTGCCAGTCAGGAAAGGTCACTCAGGTAGACAGATTAAGTCCTCCATAGGGAATTCACAGTCCAGTGGTAGGTTTGTCCCCTTCCATAAAGACTAATTTTGTTAAACCTCCTGCTGTGCGTGCCTTTTGCTGCTATTTCATTGTTTTCAGAAGTTGGCGCTCCCTGTTTTGAACAAATTGGTTCCCCCCCAGACGCTATGTCTATTGGAAAACAACCTCTGAGGAGCGGCCCACTTCAATCTCAATCCAACTCTCACTTGAGGAGGATGCCTTGCCATTCCATGCCCAAACCAGGGCTTTCTTTGTCTCAGTGCATTGCCCAGGGACTGAAACATAGACCCCAAGTGGTCTGGGGCTACAAGCCACCCACCAATTGTTGAATGAAGACCAGTCCACTCATGTACCCTCGCTTGTAAAGTGCACTTGTACAGGGATTATCCACGATATGTCTGAAATTAACATTTGAGTTACCAGTTCCCTTTTCCTCTTACTGAAACTTCTAATTTCCTTTCACAAATTTCTCTCCCGTTAAATTATTCTTTGATATCCCATTACCATTTTTTTGTGTGTTCCTTGTGGGATATAAGCTTAGTGATTTAATAGTCCCTTGTTTGTTGTGACTATATTTATTCATTCCTCCCATGTGCCATTAATGCTAGGGAAAGAAACCATCATCCACGAAGCTTTACCTGGAATTATTCTATTTCCAGATACATATTATCTCTTTAACCTCACCTCCTTCAAAACCATCTTGCCTAGTGGAAAATCTGCCACCAGGAGGCAGTCTTGCTAACCTTGCCATATTGCAAGCTAGATGTTCCTGCAACTGAAGTCCCAAGGATCCCATCGTGTTTTCTGAGCCCTCAGGCTCCGTTGTGCTTTAATTTTGTATAACTACTTCTCTTATTCTGGAAGCTTAGTAGAGTTATATTTGCTATTAAATTGTAGCACAGATTAGCTTCATTAAGAATTGCATGAGTGCTTTATTCTCATTTGTCATGCTATAACTGTGTGAAATAAAGTAGAGTCTTGTAATTAATCTGTTTCCAATGGTGACCTTTCCCCAGTAATTCATGTGTAATTTGTCTCATTCATGCATTTCTACTGATTACAATTAGTCATTGTAAGTGGTTCTGCAAGGTGTAAGGTAAAATCCTTATTACATTTGTCCATTCCCATGTTTGTATATATGTATCTATCTATATATATATATATATATATATATATATTATATATATAGATATAGATATAGATATATATATATATATGCAGGCAGTCCCCAGTTTACGATGGGATTCCATTCTTATGCCACATCGTAAACCGAAAATCGTCGTAAACCGAAAAATCATCGAAAATCGTCAAAAATCCAAAGAAAACCTTACTTTTAATGCTCTTGGTGCATTGAAAATGATGTAATCTGCATTTTTATTGAGTTCTTCATCAAAAAAACCTATAGCTAGAAGTGTTCGTGAACTGTCGGTGATTAGATTAAAGGGAGAGTAGCACGATAAAGCGTCGATTAAGGTTTTTTTTTTTGAGTGAAATATTAAAAATTGAGCATCATGGAAGCTTCAAGCAACAACAGCGGCAAAAGATGGAGGAATTAAGCTTGCCTAGCAGACTACCAATATGATGAATTGGCAAGCAGGGAGCTGGGGTTTCTTATTGTTTAGATCAATAACAACTCCAACCAAAAAGATGCAAAAACGTACACAGACATAGTGAAAGGATATGGTCTTTCAAGCTGGAACAAGTCAGCAGAAAACATAATGAAAATAACTGAAGGAATACCAAAGGAAGTCCAAGTGATCAAGAGACTTATAAAGAAAATCTACATCAATCAACACATTCCAACAAAGAAAGTGAACAAGGTGAATATGGTGAATATACTGATTGATGCTCTAGGAAAACGAATGTCTAAAGCATGCAATCTGTGTAATGTGTGGTATAGCATTGTAAATCCACAAAACCTGATAAGGAAATGCTGTGTATGCCATGTACCAACTCACCCTACATGTGCAGAAGTACAGCAAAATAAAAAAAAGGACACAAAAGTATTTTGCTCAACATGTCTAATATGGATAGACAATGTTATTAAGTCAAGACTTAATGTGTAAATAGTCGAGGATGAAGAAAACGAGGAAGAGGAAGAAGAGGAAAACAAAATAGAAGAAAGTAAGATTGAAGAGATAGAAAACAATAACGAAAACAAAGAACAGGATAAGAGTATGGATGCAGAGAAACTCACAGACTCTGCATATGAGGCAATACAACAGCATACATATGAAGAAGAAAACTATGAAATGACAACCCAAGATAAAATCCCAAAGAGGTTGTATCCTAATATACATATTGATGGGAAAGAGCAAAAAAAAAAAAAGAAAAGAAAGACATAGTCTGCACTCTTTTGAAAAGAGGGAACTGCAGATTCGGTGAAAGATGTCACTACAAACATCCCAAGATATGTCACAACTATGAGATTTATGGCAAATGTGCATATCTAGACGGCTATGAGGTTGAATGCAGCGATCTACATCCAAAAATATGTAGAAACCTGAGAGAAGGAAAAGTGTGCAGATTCAACAAAAAGTGAAGGTATATGCATCCTGTTGCCATGAAGAACAAAAATCAAAATCAAATACAAATCAAAAATCAAAGTAAAAATGAAACAAATAAAGAAAGGAATAAAGAGTATGAGACGAAGGAAAAAAGCAAGCCAGCACCACGTTATGAAAAGTCAGCATCACGACATGAGGCATCAGCACCCAGGTACAGTGCAACAAAGCAGTGTATCTATGATGCAAAAGGATGGTGCAGATATGGAGATAGATGCAGGTACAAAGACAAAATGAATAAATGTGAAGATGGAAGATCAACTATATTGGAAAAGTTGGATTTTTCAATGTCTGAAGTTATGGAAATGAAGAAAAGAACAACATATCAGAACAGGAAAGAGACATGGGAAAATCCTTATTATTACCCATATTAGATAATGGGGATAAAATGCAACCATCATAGTGATGAATGCACAGGGTTTAGTTTCGAGTAACTCAAAAAGAAAAATAGAGTTCTTAGAAGAACTAACCCAAACTGAAAAAATAAATATAATGAATATAATTGAAACCTGGTACTTCCAAGAGACTGTTAATGATGAACAGATAAAGGGTTTCCAAACTTATAGATAAGATAGAAAAAATAGGAATCAAGGGGGAACCGCGATATATGGGAGAGACGTCAATCAAGGAAAAATCTGTGAGAAATATAGTAACACAGAATGTGAATTAATAGTGGTAGAATTTGAATCTGAAATATTAGTGAACATTGTAATATACAGACCCCCTAATACTAAAGAGTTTGACATAATAATTGACAAATTGGATGATATATGTAGAAATCACAAAGGCTGGGCTATACTCCTATTCGGAGACTTTAACTTTCCTTTCGTAGAATGGAAAGAACGAATAGGAGACTGTGGTTGTATTTATACATATAAAAAAGAGAGTAATAGTAGCACAGAAGATTAGAGGCAATTTAAAAAGCTATTAGATTTGCTACTAGAACATGACATTTAGCAAATAAATCACCTGCCAACAAGAAAGGATAATATTTTAGACCTAGTATTTGTGAACAAGGTGAACTATGTTAAAGAAATAATAGTGTATAATACGAGTATTTCAGACCATAATGTCATAGAATTAACAGTCCTTTCCAAAGCACATGAAAACAGAGATAAGCAAGAGACGAAAAAATGGAAGGATATGGAAAATACAACTTCTATAGTAAGAACATAAATTGGTCAGAAATAAATGAAGAATGAAACATAGACTGGGAAAACATATTCGTAAGTGATAATATACTGGTAAGTACGGATATATTTTATATAAAATATTAGAGGAAATAGTGGAAAAATATATACCAAAGAAGAAAGGTAAACATCAGTCACGCATACCAAGAGACAGAAGGATCTTGTTCCAGAAAATCAGAAAGTAGAAAAAAGGTCTTGCAAAAGAAAAGAATGCATGGAAAGTGATGGAACTAAAAAGTAAGATAGAACAAAAGATTATACATTCAAAAGAAAATGAAAAATGGGACTTAGAAGAAAAGACCCTAAAAAATATCAAGCAAAACCCCAAAATATTTTACTCATATGCAAATAAGATGAATAAAATAAGAGTAGAAATAGGCCCTCTAAGAATTGAAGGGCGATTAACAAATGAAAAAAGGAAATATGCAACATATTAGCAGAAAGATATAAGAGAGAATTTACACCTAGAATTGATAATGAAGATAATGATACAGAAATAAGAGATGAAAATACCGCCACTGCAAATAGAAATCGGACCTAACCCATAAGAATCCACTGTTTAGATGTCCGAAATCTATTTGCATTTCCCGCCCTATGGTTTGAGCTAGAGTTGGCTGGTGATATCTGGCAACTCTCCTGTGCTAGTGTGTGTGGGAGGTGTGTGCCTAAGGACTCAGTGCTGACCCAGACAGCAAACGGAAAGGTTATTGCTTTGATTTGCTCTGCCCCCAAGATCCCAGTATTTGGACTGGAGCACTTCTTGCCTTTTAATTCTTTATATTCCCTAAATATGGGTCATGCACACATGAATAAGGAGGAGAAGGCTCGCATATTAGCCTGGAGGCAAGAAAAAGTGCCTATTAAAGAAATCTGTAGATGTACTGGCCGAGCAAAGTCAACTGTAATGTTGCTGCTGGCTGCTGCTCGTGACCTACCACCCAACGTCGTTCCCCCAAGAAAACCTTATCCTGGACGCCCACGGAAGACTTCCAAGGCCACTGATCATCTTCTTGTGAGAGAACTACGTAAAAACCCTTGTCTTACAGCTTCTCAGCTAAAAACAAGTCACCCAATCCTCTTAAAAGATGTATCAATCCGCTGCATCCAACACCGTCTCCAGAAGGACCTCCAGCTGCCCATCCGTGCTGCACGCAAACCTCTTCTGACAGATCGTATGAAGAAAGCTCGACTGAATTTCGCCAAGAAATACATCCATTGGACAGCTGATGACTGGAGGAAGGTCATGTGGTCAGATGAATCACCATTCCAGTGTATTCAGGGGTCTACCACAGTAAGCCATCTTGAATTCAACCATTCCAGAATCTGTCATGATTTGGGGATGTTTCAGTGGTTTAAGAGGTCGTGGAGATTGCACTTCCTTCCAAAAAGTGTTACAATGAGTGAAGATTCAAGTTCTTGGAGATCACCTCCTGCCATCTGAGACTCACGGCTGCACTGTCTTCATCACGATGGTGCTCCAGTCATTCAACCAAGTGGCTCACTGATCACAATATTGAGGTCTTACAAATGGTGGAAGTTCTGATCTCAACCCAATGAAAATGGGTGGAATGTCATGAAAAAGAAGCTTCAGTTGTGCAACACATCATCCCTCATGCGCCTGCAACAAGAAATCACCACAATCTGGGAGAATGAAATGTCTTTGCAATACTTCCAGAAACTGGCTGACAGCATGCCTAAACAACTCAAACTTGTTTTTAAAGCCAAGGGGAATATGACTAAATATTAAAATAGGTGCTACTATTCTCTATTATGTTTGTTTTATTTATTTCCTTGATGATAACCATGTTTATGCTACCAGTTGCCAAGTAGGTCCGATTTCTATTTGCGGTGACCGTAGTGAATATTTATCGGACATAGATATTAATGAAGCCGATATTGTGCAGGCTATTAATGAAATTAAAAATGGATCAACAGCCGGACCAGACAGCGTCCCTGCTATTTTGTTAAAGAAAGTAGTTCATTCTGTTGCAAAGCCACTCGCAATATTATTAAGACAAAGTGTAGATACAGGCAAGATTTATGATGAACATAAATTAGCATATATTACCCGTATTTTCAAAAGTGGATCAAGACTAGAGGCAAGTAATTATAGGCCTGTGAGTCTAACATCACATATTATGAAAGTGTATGAGAGGGTAATGAAGAAAAATATAATGAAGCATTTAATGAAAAATAGTTTGATTAATATAGGACAACTTGGTTTTGTGCCCGGAAAAAGTACACAAACCCAACTGTTAGTCCACCATGAAAACATATATAAAAATATGATAAAGGAAAAAGATACAGATGTGGTATCTAGACTTTGCAAAAGCTTTTGACAAGGTAGACCATAATATATTAGCAAAAACAATGAGAAAACTTAATATTGTGGGCAAAGTAGGAAGATGGATAAAAGAATTTTTGCAAAACAGAAAACAGATAGTGATTGCAAACGATGAGAAATCGGATGAAGCTAAGGTAATATCCGGTGTGCCACAAGGTATGGTGTTAGCTGCATTGCTGTTTGTTATTATGATTGCAGACATAGACAGTAATGTTAAGGACTCGGTAGTGAGAAGTTTCGCCGATGACACAAGAATAAGTAGAGAAATTACTTGTGGTGAAGATAGGAACTTGCTACAAAGAGACCTAAAGAAAATATATGAATGGGCAGAGGTAAATAGGATGGTATTTAACTCTGATAAATTTGAATCTTTAAACTATGGTGATAAAGAAGGAATGCTATATGCATATAAGGGACCTAATAACGAGACAGTCACAAATAAGGAAGCAGTTAAAAACCTTGGTGTAATGCTGAATAGGAATATGCTATGCAATGAGGAATATGCTATGCAATGATCAAATAGCATTACTATTGGCAAAATGCAAAGCAAAGATGGGATTGTTGTTCCGGCACTTCAAAGCAAGGAAAGCCGAACACATGATTATGCTTTATAAAATGTATGTACATAGTCAACTAGAATATTGCAATATGATATGGTACCCACACTACCAAAAGGATATTGCACAAATAGAGAGTGTACAAAGGTCCTTTACAGCTAGAATAGAAGAAGTTAAGGACCTAGGCTACTGGGAAAGACTACAATTCTTAAATTATATAGTCTTGAAAGGAGAAGAGAACGCTACATGATAATACAGGCATGAAAACAGATAGAAGGAATTACCGAAAATATCATGGAGCTAAAAATATCAGAAAGAGCAAGCAGAGGTAGATTAATAGTGCCCAAAACTATACCAGGAAAGCTAAGGAAAGCACACAGGACATTAATCCACTACGCACCAGCATCAATAATGCAGCGATTATTCAATGCATTACCAGCTCATCTGAGGAACATATCAGGAGAGAGCACAGATGTGTTTAAGAATAAGCTTGACAAATATCTAAGCTGCATCCCAGACCATCCAAGATTGGAAGATGCAAATTATACTGGAAGATGCATTAGCAATTCTCTGGTAGACATCAAAGGTGCCTCACACAGAGGGACCTGGGGCAACCTGAATGAACTGTAAGGTCTGTAAGGTAAGGTCTCTCTCTCTCTCTCTCTCTCTCTCTCTCTCTCTCTGTAATAATTCATAAATAATATAACTTGATATTTCAAGTAAGGACAATATCTCTCTCCCTCTCTCTCTCATGTGTTATTCTCTCAGTCTCTGTAATAATTGACAAATAATTTCACTCTCTTAGGTAAGGACAACCCTTATCTCTCTCTCTCTCTCTCTCTCTCTCTCTCTCTCTCTTGTTCATAGTTAGCGCTCACACATTTTTACAACTTATTAATTCTCTGTACGTCTTTACCTGTACAGTAGATAGTTTAAATTGATCTAATTTGACCTGTATCGTCTACAAAGTGTGAATGCGCTAGTGTTGCAAATACGTTCTAAAACATAGAGACATAATAACTAAGAGTTGTACTAGTCAAAATATAAAACATTGTTTGTTCTTGAAAAAGCATTTCAGAACTGAGAGAGAGACGCAGAATAAAGTTGTTAAAAAGAGGTTGAGACGACTTCTAAAAATAGATCGATTGGAAGGGGAGAGAGAGAGAGAAATTCTCTTCCAACTCTCAATTTTTATGTCAACCATTTATTTCTCTTTTTTAAGGGTAATGTATTAAGCTAACTTTTAAATGAAATTACAGTAACTTTAATTTCATTTAAAAGTTAACTTAATAATTTGGGAACATGAGTAGGGTAATATTTAGTGTTTAAACTTTGGAAATAAACATTTATTAGCATTTTTAGAGACCATGCCAAACTTATGCGAAAATTCACCCTGCACGAGGGGTCTGGAACCTAATCTCGCGAAAGTTCAGAGTATGACTGTATATATATGTATATATATATATATATATATATATATATATATATATATATATATATATATATATATATATATATATATATATATATATGTGTGTAGTTTCTATTAGTTACAATGCCCTCTTAACTTATTTTTTCTTAGCGCTTTTTGTATATGCATATCCAAAAAAAGCAAGAATTCGAGTAGTTAAGAGGGCATTGTGGCTATTAGAATTACATATGTGTCTGGTAAAAGTGACCAGTAGATTCTACATATATATATATATGTAGATTCTACATATATATATATGTAGAATCTTTCGGCGCCGATATGCCCCAAAAAATTGCTGAAAAGGCACCAAAAGCAGTGATTTTCGGTTATCATCACACCCTCAGGAACATAAACCCGCCGATAACCAGGGACTGCCTGTGTGTGTGTGTGTGTGTATATGTATATGTATGTATATGTGTGTGCACACACAGGCATACATATACACACACACACACACACAGGCAGTCCCTGGTTATCGGCGGGGTTTATGTTCCTGAGGGTGTGATGATAGCCGAAAATCGCTGCTTTTTGGTGCCTTTTCAGCAATTTTTGGGGCATATCGGCGCCGAAAAGCACCGATTTTCAGTTATTGGCGCCTCCATTAGGTATGTATCGGCACCAGTGCCCAATTATCGGCGCCAATAAGGGGAAATCAGCGATTATTGGCGCCGAAAATTGCCGATTTTCGTCGCTAAACAAGCGCCGTATAACCGGATCGCCATTAACCCACCTGCCAGGTGTGTGTATATATATATATATATATATATATATATATATATATATATATATATATATATATATAGTAATAATTTATATAATTTTTATTCGATATATATATATATATATATATATATATATATATATATATATATATATATATATATATATATATATATATATATATATATATATATATATATATATATATATAGTAATAATAAATTATAATTTTTTTTCTGGCCTCATTTATTTTCATTTATTTTTTAATTTTCTTTTTATGCCACAAGAAAAGCTGGTTTAGGTTCTCGCTCCTATCAGAGGTTGTTATTATTAAAGTGGTACTTCGCTTTGCTGCATTTGAGGCCCCCATTTTCCTCTGCACTACAGAGGACGTTGCTGGCTTTCCTCTGCCTGGAGACATTGTTGCAGTTCAAATAGCTGTAGGTCCCGTTGCTAAGTAACCAATTGGTTCTTAGCCACGTAAAATAAGTCTAATCCTTCGGGCCAGCCCTAGGAGAGCTGTTAATCAGCTCAGTGGTCTGGTAAAACTAAGGTATACTTAACTTTTTCTGTACCTTCTGCTTACTAAGGAGCATCTCCTTTGCTTCGGTCAGGTGTCCTTCCCATGCGTTCTGGAGGGCACTGCTTGTGCTCCCCTGTATCTACTGTTTGCTTTTGTATCCTTGAACTCGCCTGTTGCCTTTGGAAGGATAGCCTGTCTTTCCCTCATCGTGTGTGCCTTCGTCCTGCTAACCTTTGGTGTCATGAAAATGCCTGATTCTGTTTTGATAGCCGGTAAGGATATAAACTGTGTTCACTGTCTATAGACGTTGCTGACGTGTGTCAGTGTGCTGTATCCTCCTACTGCAGACTCTTTGTGACTCCAGGACCATTTTTGGACAGCCATGTGTGTGGTGGTACCACTTCTATGAATCAAATTCAACAAGCTATTACCCCGGCGTTGGTAACTGATATTTGATATCGTCATTTTTTTGAGTAACTTATTATGTATGTAATTATTAAGGTTTATATTTGTAAAATTTAGGATTAAGGCTATTCCCCCCTTTCATTCACTCCTACTAAAGTTTTCAGGGCTTTCATAGGAATAGGTTGTTTTCCTTCCTCCTAATTACAGTGTCTCTTTCTATCATGTGAAAGTTTATTTTAAGTGAACGTTTTTTTTTTACACCCTTATCCAGTACTTTTTGTGGGGTTTTCATTGGGTTATAATTAATTTTATTTTAAATAAATAATAAGATTGTTTAGTATTTTTTGTTATCCTATTTGAGTGTTATCCTCTGTGTTTTTGCCCTGTTGGTGATCTTGCCCCTTGGCTTTAAATCATCCTTTGTGGCACTGAGCTTCAAAAATGAAGAACCTACTCTTCTTGCCACTACTTAAATTTTATTTTTTTGTGAACATAAGTCCTTTACTGTATATGTATATATATATATATATATATATATATATATATATATATATATATATATATATATATATACATATATACATATATACATATATACATATATACATATATATATATATATATATATATATATATATATATATATATATATATATATATATATATATATATATATATATATATATATATATATATATATATATATATACTTACATACATATAAGGGCCGGAGCTGAGGCTCGAGGTATACATCATGAAGGAAGCAGTAGGGAAAGGCATCCTCATCATCTACAGTTTATTTTCAGTGGGATGCACGAGGAGGCTGTTGAAGGTCCGCATAGATTCCCACAGGGGCATAAGTCATAGAACAGGTAGCAGGTTATCTAATCCTGAGGAATCAAATATACAAAATCATTCAAAATTATGTAAAACTTATATTGACAGCAAGGATTTTTCCATCTTAGGCCAAGTGGAGAACAACAACGACTTAACCATCCTAGAATCCATAATTATCAAGAAGACTGTACCGTCGTTAAATACTCAATCGTCCTCAGTGAAATTGTTTATAGCCTAGTTTGGGCAACTGGTTTTCCTCACTCTGTTTTTACTTATTTATGTTAGTCTTGTTCTTTCTTTCATACAGGTAGGTTGTTTTAAGATTTTAGTGGACTCCCTTTACTTATTATTGACTTGTCTTGGAATGAGATGTTTTGTTTTTAAATATTTTTTACTACATAAAGAGCTGTTGCCATTGCATTAATTTGTTATTGATGTTCGCAAATTATATTATATTTATAGCCTTGAAAATGCGACTTGGAATTGTCGCTAAACGTCGGCACTGAAAATAAACTGTAGATGATGAGGATGCCTTTCCCTACTGCTTCCTTCGTGATGTATGTATATATATATATATATATATATATATATATATATATATATATATATATATATATATATATATATATATATATATATATATATATATATATATATATATATATATATATATATATATATATAATCAGTAAGCTATAAACGTC
The DNA here is from genome assembly GCF_040412425.1 of Macrobrachium rosenbergii. Classification (NCBI taxonomy): domain Eukaryota; kingdom Metazoa; phylum Arthropoda; class Malacostraca; order Decapoda; family Palaemonidae; genus Macrobrachium; species Macrobrachium rosenbergii. Next base: position 13,350,023 of record NC_089798.1, read on the forward strand.
CTTTAATATCCAATTCGCTCTACCTCGGAAATAATATATTTTCATGTAAAGGCAAGGAGAATTTTTAGTTGATAATAAGTTGTCGTTCTCGTGGGCTCGAACCAGCGAACACAAGAACTCAGGACTACAGTGAACACATTTTAACCCACTCAGTAAAATGCATCCACTGTAGTCCTGAGTTCTTGTCTTCGCTGGTTCGAGCTTTTAGACGACCTAACTTATTATCAACTAAAATTCTTTTGTAACATATAAAAATATATTATGTCCAAAGTATTTTTAATTGATATTAAAGGAAGTTTGTAGTTTACTGATTGAATATGAATCACGGTGATGTGATAAAAAGTCATATATATATATATGCACAGTGAACCTCGCTACCGGCGGTTCGACTATCGCGATTCACGACTTCTTGGATTTTTTCCATTACGTATGTATATTATAAGAGAAAATATATATGGATTTTCTGGAAATTTCAAAAATAGTATGATATATGAAGACCCAAATATTTCATTAATTCTATTAATAATTATTAATATCTGCTAGTACTGTTGGTTCATTGCATTATGACATATAATTCAGTACAAAATGAAATTAAACAAAAAGATGCTTCACTGCATCGCGGATTTTTCAGAAATATTCATCGAAAAATTAAAATTAAAAAGTACCGCCATATCGGCAGCCATATTGCGGAAAACAGCAATGTTTCATCATGTTACGTGAGAAGAATGGCTTGCGAGACCGACGCGCAAGGACTGGAAGCTTCGTATATACCCACAGGCACTCGGACAAGGCACGTGAGTGGTACATAAGAGAATATCTTATCACTGTTGATGTTTCATCTGAAATCACTGTAAAAATAATTAAAACTGAATTTCATACGTAAGCAACTCAAGGATACTGTATACTCTCTCATCACCAGCTTGTCAAGACTTAGTCAAGACTTAGTCTCTTCCCAAGCTACTGTGCTGTACAGTACACACCATTTCTCTCTCTCTCTCTCTCTCTCTCTCTCTCTCTCTCTCTCTCTCTCTCTCTCTCTCTCTCTCTCTCTCAATGAAATATGAATTACTGTATCATAAACTTTTATGTACAGAATTAAAAATAATTTCATTGATAAATTTGTTTCTTTTAGCAACTAAAAATTATTTTCCTAATTCTTTCGTTAGTAGTGAGCAGCTTCAGTCAGCTGATTCTCAGAACGTAAACATTACAAATATGGGACGATCTTTTTTTATGCATATTACTGTGATAGGAGATCAAAATAGTAATACAGGCACTCGGACAAGGCACGTGAGTGGTACATAAGAGAATATCTTATCACTGTTGATGTTTCATCTTAAATCACTGTAAAAATAATTAAAACTGAATTTCATACGTAAGCAACTCAAGGATACTGTATACTCTCTCATCACCAGCTTGTCAAGACTTAGTCAAGACTTAGTCTCGTCCCAAGCTACTGTGCTGTACACCATTTCACTCTCTCTCTCTCTCTCTCTCTCTCTCTCTCTCTCTCTCTCTCTCTCTCTCTCTCAATGAAATATGAATTACTCTATCATAAACTTTTATGTACAGAATTAAAAATAATTTCATTGATAAATTTGTTTCTTTTAGCAACTAAAAAATTATTTTCCTAATTCTTTCGTTAGTAGTGAGCAGCTTCAGTCAGCTGATTCTCAGAACGTAAACATTACAAATATGGGATGATCTTTTTTATGCATATTACTGTGATAGGAGATCAAAATAGTAATACAGTGTTTAAGTGCATAGGAAGTGTTTATAACAGTGTGGGAAAGGCTATAAAGCCTTTTAATATATACCATGTATATACAGTATATGCCTCCCTAGAGGAGGGCCAATGCTACTTCATGGAATTTCACTTATCGGGGGTTCTGGTCCCCATTATCGATGATAGACGAGGATCACTGTATATGTATATGTATATATGTATATATATGAATTTATGCATATGCATATATATGTATGTGTATATATATATATATGTACAGTGGTACCTCGGTTTCCGACGCTAATCCGTTCTAGAAGGAATGTCGAGATTCGATTTTGTCGAATTCCGAATCAATTTCGACCATAAGAAATAACTGAAAATGGATTAATCCGTTCCTGACCACCAGTCACTACTCCAACCTTGTCTTTTATACAAAACACTACACACATTACAATTAAATAAGTTCAGAGTTAAATAACTTACCTTATTAAAAGTCTTCTTACAGTTTTAAATGCATACTGTATCAAAAAAATTGGCCTACCAGTGGTAGACCGAGCGCTGCAGGCTAGGCTAGGCAGCCCATATGCACTCCAGAATGTACAGTACTGTACTGTAATGGGTACGCACAAAAACTGTTGTTAATGATAAATACAATGAAAAACAAGCCTGGTCATTACATTAAATTAATAATATAATATTAAAAATAAGCCGAATGTACTGTAGAGTCTGTTATAAAAATTAAGAAAAAGTCTTAAGTTACGTCGGCATCGGCAGCTTGTGGCAAGCGAATGTAAACAAACCAGGCGCCGTCCTGGTGGCGTATCGCGGTACTACTGTAATTACATAAACATTGTGTACGTTCAGGATTGTATTAATTTATGGTAAATTCCATTCAGAGTCTACTGTAATGTATAAAATCACTGCAAAACATCTTTCAATAAATGTTATGATACCCTAACAAGTATTTTTCAATAAAATATCCTTGTAAGCAGAATCCCGAGTTAACCTTAGGCTAACCCCCTTCTTTACCGAGAATCTTACGGCATTCACTAACGGACAGCACACGTAAACTTTGCATTATAGCTACAGAAGTGCGCCAAGTGCGCCTCTGTCTAAAAAAATCGAGCATGAGACTATTCCTTGCAAGCAGAATCTCCGAGTTAACCTCAGGCTAAGCTCTTCTTTACCGAGAACCCACGGCATTCACTAACTATAACAGCACACGTAAACATTGCATTCGCTACAGAAATGCACAAGTGTGCCTCTGTCTAAAAAAAAAAATCGAGCATGAGAATGTTCCTTGTATGTAAGCAGAATCTCTGAGTTAACCTCAGGCTAAGCTCTTCTTTACCGAGAACCTTCACGGCATTCACTAACTAACAGCACGTAAACATTGCATTAGCTACAGAAATGCACAAGGGTGCCTCTGTCTAAAAAAAAAAAAAAATCGAGCATGAGACTGTTCCTTGTATGTAAGCAGAATCTCTGAGTTAACCTCAGGCTAAGCTCTTCTTTACCGAGAACCTTAAGGCATTCACTAACGAACAGCACATGTAAACATTGCATTCGCTACAGAAATGCAAACGTGCGCCTGTCTAAAAAAAAAAAAATAAAACCAACATGAGACTGTAGCCTATGTACGCTGCAGTTACACTTGTTTCCAAATTAGTGTATGTACGTAATACCATACTGTATGTACTAAATTTTCGTCATCAATTATTGTTACATATGTACAGTATGTGTATCCAAATGTCTGAATGTACAGCACTGTATGTACAGCCAGCAATGTTTTGCTTCATCATACACCTGGCAGCAGTGGACAACCTCCGATGCTTTGTTTTTCTCTATGTACCGTAGTAGAAATCTTAAAGAGGCCTACCACCTCCGTGTACCCGACACGTATTATGCAATATTAAACGGGTAAAAAAATGGAGTTTTGAGGGAGAGAGGAAGTTACTGTACAGTAACCCAACATAGACAACACAAAATCTTAAGAGGCCTACCACCTCCGTGTACCCGTTACTATGCAATATTAAACTGGTAAAAATATGGAGTTTTGAGGGAGAGAGGAAGTAAACCTTAAGAGGCCTACGCTGCAAACCATGCACCCGTTTATGCAATGTTAAAGGGATAAACAAGAAAACCAGAAATTAACTCATTTTTCATTTTATTATTGCACTGTATGTACTTAATGATTACTAAAACTAGTCTACAAAAGGAATCCTTAATACTAGCACAAACATAAGACTTAATACTACTGTATACTTAACACTACTTAATACTGTACGACGTTGCTACTGACTATGGACTGTACACCTTACACCTAAATTGAAATGTACTGTACACGTTCTAATGCTACACCTAAATTGAAATTACCGTACTGTACACTATTTACTGTACACGTTCTACTGCTACTCTTAAATTTACTGTACTGTACACTCTGTTACACAGCTGCTCCTCTCCAGGACTTGCACGCAACGAAGGGTAAACCTGTGGAATAAACACAAAATCAAATGTAGAAATGGTTTGAGCTGTAGGCTAATTTACAAAAACCCTTAAACTTACTGTATGCACAAGCATTTCCAGGTCACTTATAATCACAAAAACTTTTCACAACCAGTAGGCTACAGCTTTATCCATACTGTACCTTGACGTTGATGAATATGTACAGTTGCCCCTCACACAAGCACTGAACTCCTCCAGGACTTTCATTCAACGAAGAGTAAACCTGTGGAATAAACACAAAATCAAATGTAGAAATGGTTTGAGCTGTAGGCTAATCTACAAAAGAATCCTTAATCTTACTGTACAAGCATTTCCAGGTCACTTATAATCAAATTAAAAACTTTTTCACAACCAGTAGGCTACAGCTTTATCCATACCTTGACGTTGGTGAATATGAACAGTTGCCCCCACACAAGAACTGAACTCCTCCAGGAACTTCACTCAATTACTGCACAGTAATCTGTGGATTAAACACAAAATAACATGTAGAAACATCATTTCCTGTTATGAGCTGTAATAATACACAAAAGCCTTAATCTTACAAGCATCTTTAGGTCATTTATAAACATTAAAAAGGTTTTAACAACTAATACGGCATGGCCCATACCTTGACACTCATGAACAGCTCAGATGAACAGCCCAGACTCAACGGCTTTGGGAGATTCATTCAATGGAGTGCAGTACTGTACAGTAACCTGTGGATTAAACACAAATTGAAATGTACTGTTAGTAACTCAATGTGTACTGTATTTATGGCACCTTTCATTGCTTTAACTTGCATGAATAAATATTCACTGTGCTGTATCTCTAGGTCATTTATAAACACTAATAAAAGTTTTTAACCACGACAGTAGGGCCCATACCTTGGCATTGATGAGGATCTGGATCTGTGGAGATGGATGTGGAGAGGAGGTATGGAGAGAGCATCACTGGTTGGAAGGGGAATCTCCTTCCATACAGTCTGATTGCTGCTCTTCAGGAGATTCCTCTTTTCTCTGTTTTTGGCACTGGGACCGGGCTGGTTTTTCTTTAGAAAAAACCTGTACAGGGTCGTCTGCTGTTGACGTTTTTCAGGTGTTTCCTGTACACATTGACTAAGTTGTCGCCAACATAGTCAATAGCCCGGTTCACTACAGCCTTGTCATGGTGATGCTTCTCGAAGAATTCCTGGAATTTCTCCCAGTGCATCAGCATCTCCTTGATTTCTTTAGTGCCTGTAGTAGGCACCTCCTTGCTCTCCTCCTCTTCAGACACCTCCTCAGCCAAAACCTTCTGCTGCTCCTTGTGAAGTTCCTGGAGTTCCTCTGTTGTCAGTTCCGTGTTGTGTTCTGCCACCAGCTCCTCTACATCATCAGAACTCACCTCCAAGACCATGGACTTGGCCACAGAAACAATTTCCTCAACATCAGCGCCAGGCAGAGGAAGGGGTTCAGCTTCAGGGTCATCTCCAAGCTGACTTGGGGAATCAAAACCCTCGAAGTCCCTAAGAGGAGCCCCATCAGGCCAAAGGTTTCTCCAGCCTGCTGTAAGGGTCCTCTTAGAAACTTCGGCCCATGCTTTATTTATCAGCCTAACACAACTGAGGATGTGGAAATGTTCCTTCCAAAATTCAGTAAGTGTTAGGCTGGTTTCATTGGTGACTTCAAAACACCTTTGGAAGAGTGCCTTGGTGTACAGCTTTTTGAAGTTTGCAATGATCTGCTGGTCCATGGGCTGGAGTAGTGAGGTAGTTCTGGGTGGCAAAAACTTGACCTTAAGCCAGCTGAACTCGTCAGCCAGCTCATATTCCATGTCGGGGTGGGCAGGGGCATTGTCCATGACGAGGAGTGCTTTCAGTGGCAAACCTTTCTCTTCGAGGTATTCCTTGATAGTGGGGCACACACTTCAGAAACCCACTCTCGAAAGATTTGCCTAGTTACCCAGGCCTTAGCATTTGATTTCCACATTACATTCAGCTTATTTTTAAGAACTTTATGTTTCTTAAAAACTCTGGGGTTTCGGAGTGATACACTAGCAGAGGCTTGATCTTAAGGTCCCCACTAGTGTTTGCACACAACAGTAGAGTTAATCTATCCTTCATGGGTTTATGGCCAGGCAATTTCTTCTCCTCTTTTGTAATATAGGTCCTCTTTGGCATTTTCTTCCAAAAGAGGCCTGTCTCATCACAATTGAACACTTGGTTTGATACGAAACCATTCTCATCCACGTACTGCTGGAATTCAGTCATGTACTTTTCTGCAGCTTTCTTATCAGCACTCGCTGCCTCCCCATGCCTAACAACACTGTGGATGCCACTTCTTTTCTTAAACCTATCAAACCATCCACGACTGGCCATAAACTCATGATCGGTACTCGAACCTGGTGTACTTTTTATCAAGTCAGTGTGCAAACTTTTAGCCTTCGAAAAGACAAATCATGGCCTCGGATACGCTATCCCCCATAAGCTGTTTTTCATTGACCCAAACTAATAATAGTTTCTCAATTTCCTCTATTACGGGGGGCCTCTGCTTCGTCAAACTCGTAACCCCCTTAGCAACACTAGCACTCTTAATGGCTTCTTTGTTCTTTAAAAATGTGCTGATGGTGGACCTGGGTAACCTATACTCCAACGCTAAATCAGTCACACGAATGCCCCCTTTCATACTTTTCAATTACCTCCTTCTTCAGTTCAATAGTAGTCCTCACAGTCTTCCTCTTCTGCTTATCAGCTGTGGCTGGCTTGGGACCCATGATTCCGAGAGAATGTAGAATTTTGCAGGAGACAAAAAAATTCACCTGTACAAGCCTGCACTTCTTGTTTCAAACAGCAGCGGCAGCGTGAGTGGGCTTTAAGTGCTTTTAAATGTGCGTGGGAAGAACGCCACCACCAACAACGCCTAACTAGCGCGGCGTTACCAAAACACTTTGTTTACAAACATCATATGTTTCGTCGACGGGTCGGATCGCCGGGTCGGATTCGGTTTTGTTCGGGAACCGCGCAAACTTTTCTCGGCATTTCGTGTCGGAATCCGATTTTGTCAAGTTTCGGTGCACGTCGAAGACCGAGGTACCACTGTATGTGTGTATATATATATATATATATATATATATATATATATATATATATGTATGTACACACATATGTATATATATATACATGTGTGTGTGTGTACTTTATCACACACAATTGTTCTGTGCATTAGTAGAATTACTGAAAGGACCTCATTCAAACTGGATGGTATCTAATGGAGTATTTATTCAGAAAAAGTTACAAGCTTTCTTGGACAAACAGTCCACATTATCAAGTATCCGTACAGTGAGCAGACGCGCAGTCCAGTTGTATTTTTATCACAGCTGGACTGCGCGTCTGCTCACTGTATGGATAATGTGGACTGTTTGTCCAAGAAAGCTTGTAACTTTTTTCTGAATAAATACTCCATTAGATACCATCCAGTTTGAATGAGGTCCTTTCAGTAATATATATATATATATATATATATATATATATATATATATATATATATATATATATATATATATATATATATATATATATATATATATACATACATAATGTATATTGTATGTATATATATGTAATGTGTTAATTTAGCTATGTGCTCCCTCCCCCTCTCTTTTTCCCTCCCCTACTGAGCACACGATCAAGTGTTAATTTAGCTGTCCCTCCCTTCCCCTTTCCTTCTTCCATCCCCCTCCCCTTTCCCTCTTCCCTCCCCTTCCTAATCCCATCTCCTTCCCCCTTCCTTCTCCCCTCTCCCTCCTCCTCGCCATCCCCCTTCCACCTCCCATCCCCTTGCTAAGTAACCAATTGGTTCTTAGCCACGTAAAATAAGTGTAATCCTTCGGGCCAGCCCTAGGAGAGCTGTTAATCAGCTCAGTGGTCTGGTAAAACTAAGCTATACTTACTTACTTTACCCTCCCTCTACCCCTCCCCCCATTTTCCCTATTCCATCCCTGCCACATCCCCTCCCTTTCCCCCATCCCCTTCCCCTCCCCTCCCCTCCCCTTCCCCTCACCTATCCCTCTTCCTTCCCTTCTCTTCCATTCCTCCCATTTCCCCTTCCTCCTCTCTCCCTTCCCCCCTCACTCTTTCCTCCCCCTTCCCCCTCCCCTCCTACTTCCCCTCCCATTCCGTCCTGCTCCCCTGTAAGCAGGGCTGGTGCTGCCTGTAGACTTTGTAACTAATGTGGTACATGTTACAATGATTTACTAATTTTCAAATATTATTATTAATGTAAACAGGAGAATATCAATAAAATGTTATTTGACTTACAGAGTCCATTTATACTGTATTATATTGGTCTATTGTCATTGTATTATGTATAAAAAAATGATCGTCCAGCCAATTGTAATGTTTACATTCTCAGAATCAGCTGATTGAGCCTAGTGCTGAAAGAATTAGGAAATAATTTATTAGTTGCTAAAAGAAACAAATGTACTAATGGAATTATTAATTTTAATTTTGTACATAAAAGTAAAATGGGTATGCAGAGGTAAACTAACATACTTTACGTTAAAGTAAAATCCCTCAAAATCACAAACATCTGTTTCCTGATTCGTTTTACCGATGTAAACATACCTCTCTCTCTCTCTCTCTCTCTCTCTCTCTCTCTCTCTCTCTCTCTCTCTCTCTCTCTCTCTCTCTCTCTCAGTACTGTACATATCCTTTAATGAAGTATGAATTACTCTATCATAAACATAGAAATACAAAACTAAAACTCCAAGAAGTTCACAACGCCATGGAATGAGTGTGTGCATACATCTGTACATAACAATGATTTACTAATTTTCAAATATTAATGTTAATTTAAACACAGCAAAATATCAGTAAAATGTTATTTGACTTATAGAACCCATTTATACTGTATTATTATATTGATCTGTTATCATCGTAATATTTATAAAAAAAAAAGATCGTCCAGCCATTTGTAATGTTTATGTTCTCAGAATCAGCTGATTGAGCCTACTACCGAAAGAATTAGGAAAATCATTTTTTTATTGTGTACATAATAGTAAAATGAGTATACAAAGGTAAACTAACATACTTCATGTTAAAGTAAAATCCCTCAAAATCACAAAACAGCTTTTTCCTGATTCATTTTATCTCTCTCTCTCTCTCTCTCTCTCTCTCTCTCTCTCTCTCTCTCTCTCTCTCTCTCTCTCTCTCTCTCTCTCTCTCTCTCTCAGTACCATATATATCCTTTAATGAAATATGAATTACTGTATCATAAACATAAAAATACGAAACTAAATCTCCAAGTAGTTCACGACTCATACAAATGAGTGCGTGCCTATGTATATATATATATGTGTTGCAGTTTTTATTTTTGCTTTACTTGATTTACTGTGTTGTTTTTATTACAAGTTTGGTTGATTCTAAGTGCGATTAACACACACAACAGTACACGAGAATATTTTATTACTTGATTGCAATTATAATTTGGTATTTTTTTCACTGCATATTAAATATTTAGGTACAGTACTTATCTCTACTTGTGAAGTCCTAGTGTTTCCCCTATCTATTGTAAAAAGAAAATGGGATGGCTTGAATACTGTATGAGAGAAAATGGCTGTGCCTGAATATAGGGGGAACTTGATTAGTTATCACATGTAGCTGTAAGCCATATATTTTTAAGGGTAGTGTTGTAAGGTGACTTTGACATGATATTAAAGTGTTTTAGGATGATAGTGAAGGTATATTTGGTGACTGAACTATTAAAATAGGCAGTTATAAGCATTTTTAGAGTGGGGGTCCCAACTTATTGCGGATTTCAGCTTATTGCAGGGTGGCTGTGGTCCCCAACCCCCGCAAATATTGGGGTTTGATTCGACTGTATTCTCGTTTATATTTTTACTGCATTTTCTCATTTTTTTTTAGTTTTAGAAACCATATTATAAATGCAATAAAGCCTGTAGGGTATGTACATATGCACACACTTGTTCCATGCTGTCGGTGAACTTGGTACAGCCTGTTTGCTTTTGCCTTGCCTACATATGAAATAAGCAATTTAGATATTTTTACGGTGATTGTGTACAGTTAATGTGTGTTGATCATACTTAGAATCAACCAAACTTGTAAAGAAAACGGTACAGTAAATCAAGCAAAGCAGAAAAAAAATTGTTAAATGTATGTACACATGCACACACTTGTGAACATGTTGGAGTTTTAGTTTTGTATTTTTATGTTTGTGATACAGTAATTCATATTTCATTAAAGGATATTTACAGTACTGATAGAGAGAGAAGGGTGAAATGAGGTATATTTAAATCTGTAAACAAATGAATCAGGAAACAGCCGTTTTGTGATTTTGATGGATTGTACTTCAACATAAAGTATGTGTTAGTGTACCTTTGTATACCCGTTTTACATTTATGTACCAAAATAAAAATGATAATTCCATTAATATATTAATTTCTTTTAGTAACTAAAAAAATTACAGGTAGTCCTTGAGTTACGATGTTTTGAGTTGTGATGGCGATACCAGTTATGATATTTCAAAGTTACAATGGCGATACTGGTATGACAGTATTGAAATATTTAAAATCTCGCACGACGGGCACAGGCAGCATCATACGATGTAAGATACGTTGCCACGAGAGGCTGGATGTCTCACCCTGACTGATCCCTCATTTGCACTCACTGTCAACAGTGTAAAGTTTTGTCAGTGTTAGTGTGTGATTTTCGTCCATTTTAAACTGTTTAAAATGCAAATTTATGTAAGATCAGCATGTCTTCCAAATGCCCAAGTAAGTCTCTTGCTGATGGTGTGATGAAGAAGAGGAATTCCATCACTTTAGAGCAGAAAATGAAAATTATCTTCCAGCATGCCACGAGAAAGACAGTCACGGCCATCACACGTGATGAGCATCTATTGCAGTCAATGGTACTCACCATCATTAAGGAAAGAAATTGATAATGGTTGCTGTAAAGGCATCTGCTTCAGTTCATTCAACAACTATAACAAAGAAGAGGACAGGTTCTTTGGAAGAAATGGAGCAGTTACTGGTCAAATGGATGGAGGACCAGATACAAAAGCTTATGCCACAGCCTCTCAACCATTCAAACAAAAGCGCACTTGCTTTTTAAGGAACTAAAGGAACACTACAATGATACCCACAACAAAGATTTTGTAGCAGGTCATGGGTAGTTTCAGCATTTCAAAACCTGCTATAATTTTCATAATGTGAAAACTAGCAGTGAAGCAGCAATTGCTGATGCTGAAGGAGCTGCTAAATTTAAGGCTGCTTTGCATAAGATCATCATTGATGAGGGGTACTTGCTGGATTAAATCTTTAATGTTGACGAAACAGGACTGTAATGGATGCGGATGCCTGAACAGTCTTACATCCACAAAGAGGCAAAAACAATGCCCGGGTTTAAGCATACAAAGATCAACTGACTCTTCTGCTTGGGGGAATGTGGTGGGTATAAACTCAAGTCATTCATGACTTATCAGTCCGCAGATCTGAGGGCATTAGCAAGAATCAGCAAATATACACCACCTGTGCATTACTGGCATAATAAGAAAGCATGGATGACTGCACTCCTATTCAAAGACTGGTTTGTGAATTGCTTTATTCCAGAAGTGAAGGAATATTGTAGGGAAAACATCATGTCCTTCAAAATTCTGCTGATTCTGGACAATGCTCCCAGCCACCCTCAGCACATGGAAATATTAATGATAATGTAAAAGTTGTTTCTGTCGCCAAACACAACTTCTCTCATACGACCCATGGGTCAGGGCGTCATGGCTACACTCAAGGCCTATTATCTTCGGAACACATTTGCGCTGGCTGCTGAGGCTACAGATAATGAGGAAAAAGAGCTCATAACTTTCTAGAAGGAATGTAGCATTCTGAACGCCATTCTGAACATTGGAAGGGTGTAGAAGGAGGTAATGAAAGAGTGTATGAATGGGATTTGGAAAAAGCTGCAAAAAGTGTATGTGAACTCATAGAAAGGTTTCAGTAAGGATGGAGCAGTTGTGAAATTAATAAAAAGATCGTGTCACTTGGGTTAAGTTTAGATTTAGAACTTGAAAAGGAAGATATCCAAGAACTCATAGATGTACAAGATGTAGAGCTAACAGGAGGAGATTTAATTGAACTTGCAGAAGAGAGATAAAGAGCAGAAGAGGAAGATGAAATTGAAGAAGAGCCAAAGCAAAAGTTTAGAAGGAAAAAGGAAAACAATAGCAGAGGCATTTGCCTCAATTGAACATGGAATGAAACTTTTCAGTAAAATGGATGTGAACTTAGAACGATTTGCTAAAGTTGAGAGAGGACTGCAAGACGTACTTGCATATTACCGAGTCATTTATGAAGAATAAAAAAAAAAATGCACAGTGCAAGCTACAATGGATTACTTCCTTAAGAAAATGACTCCAGTGCCATCGCCTTCCACCATATTTGAGCCTGGACCCCCTACATTTTGTGATGACTCTTTCATTGAAATCGTACTCCCTGTAACACCTGAACTAATAGTTGAAGGAATAACAGCTGAAGAGGAGCAAATTGATGAACCTGCTGCTTTATCATCGCCTTCCTCAAGTATGCCAACGACAGACCAAATCTTGATGAGTACAGTACAAGTCCTGATTCTTTTTTGTGTTATGCAATTTCTCTTGTTTGTTGGTGCACTGGCTGTGAAATCTCCAATCTGCATTGAACCTCCATACCAATAAAAAGTAAAAAAGAATTAGCTGATATTAATAATTGCAGACCCATTGAAAGTAAAAAAGAATTAACAGTAAAGTACAGTATATGTATAGATTATTATATAGTGTAGGCTAGGCTGCCTCCAAGTTACGATATTTTCAAGAAATGATGGGGTAATTCTAATGTATCCCCATTGTAACTATTTTTCTAATTCCTCCAGTAGTAGGCTGAATCAGCTGATTCTGAGAATGTAAACATTACAAATGGTGGTATTATCAGTATAATAATACATAAATGGATTCTGTAAGTAAAATAACAGTTTTATTACCATTACCTTTTTCTTAAATACAGCTGTAATAGCCTGTTTGACTTTGCAAATGGCTGCTATGAGTGTAATATCTGGGCTAGCCTAGGTCTGTAGTTCACACATAGCCTACACATTTTTATCTCTTGTATGTTACAGCAATACAATATGGTAACAACAGACAAGCAAGTTGCTGTATAAAAATACATGTATGGTGATAAAACCATGGTAGGCTGTGGGTAAACACAGGTGAGCTACTTCCCTACTGAACTTTGTCATTTAATAGGAAGAGAAAAAGCGGTTGCATTTTTAAAAATATTTATGCAGTATATTTTGTAACAAATAGGGGGGAAAATTTTTCAGTTTAAAGTGTGATGATTGTTGTTTATAAGCATACTGTTTACAGATATGCGATATTGATAAGGTTAGGCAAAGAAGGGTACAGAGTTGCCCTCGAATACCCCTAGATTTTTTTACTCACCATTATTTGGATTTTGCCATTATCTGACAGACCCATGGCTCTATTAATCTGGATAATTGAAGGATTATTGTGTGTGTGTATATACAGTAAACCCTCTGTATTCATGTTCTCATGATTCGCGGACTCATGTATTCGCAGATTTCTCTGTGGAGCATATCTACCCATTATTCACAGAAAACTCGCCCATTCTCGGTATTTTTCACTGAGAAATATTCACTAATTACTGTATTTTCATATTATTTTCATGACTAAATGCACTTTATGTGATAAAGTAAGTATACCTTAGTTTAACCAGACCACTGAGCTGATTAACAGCTCTCCTAGGGCTGGCCCGAAGGATTAGATTTATTTTACGTGGCTAAGAACCAATTGGTTACCTAGCCACAGGACCTACAGCTTATTGTGGAATCTGAACCACATTATAGCAAGAAGTGAATTTGTATCACCAGAAATAAATTCCTCTTATTCTTCATTGGCCGCTTGGAGATTCGAACTTGCGGCCAGCAGAGTGCCAGGTGAGAACGGAATCCATTCGCCCAACGAGGAACTACCTTATGTGATAAAACTATTAAAATATTCAGGTATGAGCATTTTTAGAGGGTTTTTCTTGTGTTTAAACTATCAAAATATGCGGTTCTAAGTGTTTTAGAGGGGTTTTAAGTATTTGCGGATTTTAGTCACCCGCGAATACGGGGGTTTACTGTATGTGTATATATATGTGTATATATATATATATAATGATCTGTATAGTTATATATACAGGCAGTCCCTGGTTAACGGCGGGCTCGGTTAACAGCAATTCGGTTTTATGGGGCTTATCTAGCGACGAAAATCGGCCATTTTCAGCGCCGAAAATCGCCGATTTCCGCTTATCGGCGCTGAAAATCACCAATTTCTGCTTATCGGCGCCGATAACCAAAAATCAGTGCTTTTCGGCGCCAGTAACCCCCGAAAATCGCCGAGAAAGCCTCGAAATCACTGATTTTTGGTTAGCGGCGATTTTCGGTTATCATCACACCCTCAGAAACGGAACCCCACCGATAACCGGGGACTGTCTGTACATACAGGCAGTCCCCGGTTATTAGCAGGGGGTCTGTTACCGACAGTGTGAAGATAGTGGAAATTTACAAATATCACTGCTTATTGGCGCCGATAAGCAGGTATCACGCCGAAAAACTGGGATCAGCGCCTCTGTTAGGTGGATATCGGCGCATATCAGCGCCGAAAAACCAGTTATCGTTGCTGAAATCCAGTTGTTGTTGTTGTTGCTAGACAAGTGCCGTAAAACCGGATTGCTGGTAACCGAGGCTGCCTATGACTGGAGACTGCTTGTATGTATATTTGTATATATCTTTTATATATATATATATATATATATATATATATATATATATATATATATATATATAATGTAATTCTAATAGCCACAATGCCCTCATAACTTCTCGAATTCTTCACGCTTTTTGGATATGCTTGTAACTATGATCTGACCACGAGACCTCCTTGTGGTTAAGGTGACCCGGGTTCATCTCCCGACCGGCAAATCACAAGTCTCTTCAATTTCTTGTGTTTGGATGTTACGGCTTTGTAGTTACAAGCATATCCAAAAAAGCGCGAAGAATTCGAGAAGTTAAGAGGGCATTGTGGCTATTAGAATTACATGTGTCTGGTAAAAGTGGCCAGTAGACTCTGCACATATATATATATATATATATATATATATATATATATATATATATATATATATATATATATATATATATATATATATATATATATATATATATATATATATATATATATATATACTGTACATATATATAATGTATAAATGTATATATATGTATGTGAAGATAAAAAGGCCCATAAAACACTATTTGAACTTTGCAACCATATATTTTGAGCACTTCCTTCTGTGCCCCTGTTCACTGGTAAAATTATTTTTACCAATGAACAGGGCACAGAAGGAAGTGCTCGAAATACTGCCACTGCAAATAGAAATCGGACCTAACCCATAAGAATCCACTGTTTAGATGTCCGAAATCTATTTGCATTTCCCGCCCTATGGTTGGAGCTAGAGTTGGCTGGTGATATCTGGCAACTCTCCTGTGCTAGTGTGTGTGGGGGGTGTGTGCCTAAGGACTCAGTGCTGACCCAGACAGCAAATGCAAAGGTTATTGCTTTGATTTGCTCTGCCCCCAAGATCCCAGTATTTGGACTGGAGCACTTCTTGCCTTTTAATTCTTTATATATTCCCTAAATATGGGTCATGCACACATGAATAAGGAGGAGAAGGCTCGCATATTAGCCTGGAGGCAAGAAAAAGTGCCTATTAAAGAAATCTGTAGATGTACTGGCTGAGCAAAGTCAACCGTAATGTTGCTGCTGGCTGCCGCTCGTGACCTACCACCCAACGTCGTTCCCCCAAGAAAACCTTATCCTGGACGCCCACGGAAGACTTCCAAGGCCACTGATCATCTTCTTGTGAGAGAACTACGTAAAAACCCTTGTCTTACAGCTTCTCAGCTAAAAACAAGTCACCCAATCCTCTTAAAAGATGTATCAATCCGCTGCATGCAACACCGTCTCCAGAAGGACCTCCAGTTGCCCATCCGCCGTGCTGCACGCAAACCTCTTATGACAGATCGTATGAAGAAAGCTCGACTGAATTTCGCCAAGAAATACATCCACTGGACAGCTGATGACTGGAGGAAGGTAATGTGGTCAGATGAATCACCATTCCAGTGTATTTAGGGCCGTTCTACCACAGTAAGACGGCCATCTTCAGTCAGCAGATTCGACCCTGCCTACACAGTTGCCACCGTCAAGCACCCCGAATCTGTCATGATTTGGGGATGTTTCAGTGGTTTAAGAGGTCGTGGAGGATGGCACTTCCTCCCGAAAAATGTTACAATGAATTCTGACCGCTACATTCAAGTTCTTGAAGATCACCTCCTGCCTTCATATGAGACTCACGGCTGCACTGTCTTCATGCACGATGTGCTCCATGTCATAAGGCCAAGAAAGTTACCAAGTGGCTCACTGATCACAATATTGAGGTCTTACAGTGGCCAGGTAACAGTTCTGACCTCAACCCAATCGAAAATGGTGGAATGTCATGAAAAAGAAGCTTCAGTTGTGCAACACATCATCCCTCATGCGCCTGCAACAAGAAATCACCACAATCTGGGAGAATGAAATGTCTTTGCAATACTTCCAGAAACTGGCTGACAGCATGCCTAAACAACTCAAACTTGTTTTTAAAGCCAAGGGGAATATGACTAAATATTAAAATAGGTGCTACTATTCTCTATTATGTTTGTTTTATTTATTTCCTTGATGATAACCATGTTTATGCTACCAGTTGCCAAGTAGGTCCGATTTCTATTTGCGGTGACTGTATATGGTTGCAACATTCAAATATTGTTTTATGGGCCTTTTTATCTTCATATTATACCGTGGTATTACAGTAGAAGACATTCATGTATGTATGTATGTATATATATATATATATATATATATATATATATATATATATATATATATATATATATATACATATATATATATATATATATATATATTTATATATATATATATATATATATATATATATATATATATATATATATATATATATATATATATATATATATATATATATATATATATATATATATATATATATATATATATGACTATTTATCACATCACCGTGATTCATATACAATCAGAAAGCTACAAACGTCCTTTAAGGCCCAATTACTTTGCTTACGGAAGTAATATATTTTCATATATGTTGTTAAGGGGAATTTTTAGTTGATAATAAGTCCACCGTCCGGACAGTGGACTTATTATCAACTAAAAATTCCCTTGGTAACATATATGAAAATATATTACTTCTGAGGTAGAGTGAATTGATATTAAAGGACGTTTAGTTTTCTGATTATATATATATATATATATATATATATATATATATATATATATATATATATATATATATATATATATATATATATATATATATATATATAAATATATTGTGTGGCGGAACACAAACAACAGCTCTCACCCTGATCTTGGTTGCTGGAGATGGAGAAAAGGTCCACGGTCGCCAATCACAGCACACAAAACCACAAAACAAAACTGAGAACAGACCCTCCACCAACAACAAACAAAAAGGAAGAGACACATGCACCATCAATGTTGGTACCGGTATCCAGAACAAAAAAAAACAGACGAACTGCCCGTTCACTTTCAAGGTTGGACCTCAACTACTCAAGACTTCCCCAAAACCAAAAACTCCCGACAGACAGACAGACAGCGCCAGTAAACGAACTCCAACAACCGAACCACTCACAACGACAATTACACTCTCTCTCTCTCTCTCTCTCTCTCACAAAACGTTGGGAAATGCTAGATACAAACAAATTTATTCATCCTCTATAATTCTCCCCCTTTTAGCATTTCCCAACCAACACCTTTCACACTGCATTCAAATCGCCTTACGCAACACCCACGGATGCTCACTAGCAGGTCCTCTAGATCGCGTTCGCGGGCACGTAATCATTCTCTCAGAATCATTCTCTCTTCCAGCAACATTCAAATTCACATCTTCTCCTCCATTCTCTCTCAGATTCACGCTATCTTCTTCACTATTACCACTCTCAATTTCATCCACAATCTCATCTATACCCTCTAACTCGTTCCCAAATACCTCCCCCAATTCTTCAACTAACCCATCCCATTCGCTCATTGACCTTTCCAATTTTGCAACGATTCATTCATGCTTTCAATCACTCGTATATTACTGCTACGCTCTCTTACTCTTACACTTTTGCTCACCTCCAACCGTTCACTAACCCCTACACGTTCAGTCAACTAAGTTATATCAAACCCGCATATGCTATACGTTCTATTCATACCATCCCATTCATCCGTATTACACGCTTTATTACTCATTTCCACTTTGGCACTCACACCCCTATCACACAACTTACGACCACTCCGTTCACTTACGTTCTTCCCTTTCTTACGTTTCCTATCATACTCTATCAAAACAAATTGCTGATCCTCCATACACAAGCTCTCATGCATACTTGGTTCACCCACATTCGATTTCAACCATTTATACACCCCATTCTCTCTCACATATTCCGGTACATCCTTCCATCTACGCAATTGGTTATGATGCGCTCGTATTTCTCTCACACTACCATCTACACATACTTCCCCTACAACATAACTAAGCCCACTGGGACCAACTTCCAACACTTCATACGGACCCTCAAATTTTCCACGCACTTTATTTACATTCAACCGCCCTTTCTCGATTACTTCTTTCAACACTTTCTCGCCCACCTTGTAACTTTCAAACCTCTCATGCGCCTTCTTCCATACCTACCTATCATTCTCAGATATACCCAATCTCGGTCTCACTATCTTTTCAAAATTTAACACATATTTACACGGAGACATACCAATACCCTTATGCACGGTGGCGTTGTATACCCACAACGCTCGCCCAACATTTACATCCCAATCATTATCACATTCACTCATCATACGTAATATCTCCGTCAACATTCTCACCGTTCGTTCCGCCAATCCATTCGCACTGGGCATATACGGCGAGAGTACACATGCTCTATGCCCCAATCACGCAACATTTGCTCAAACTCCCATCCAACAAATTCAGGCCCATTGTCACTCAACATTCGCGTCGGCTTGCACACACACATTGGCAACATCACTTGACCCACCATTCTCGCTTACAGTCTCATTCTTTTTGTTCGAATCGCCACCGTGATATGCAAACTTACTCAAATGATCTACCATTACAACCATTCCCACATGCCCTCTAGCAGTCACAGGCAATCAGTCACAACCATCTCAAATAACTCTTTCATCTGCAATCGCAACACAGGTGGATTCGCATGCACACTTTGATACTTACCCTTCTGACAGTCCGCACACGTAATCGCTACATCCGCACAAATTTTACTCAATCCAGGCACATACAATCTCTCTCATACATTCCCATAATTTATTTTTCCCCAGATGCCCAAACCTATCATGCACTAATAAACACATACCCACGGCCGCGTCTTCCGAAAACACTGGCACATACACTTCCCCATCCCATATTCCTTCCTGATGCAAAAAATAAACTATACCTTTACATACAACAAATCTCTTAGCACTTCGCTTATACACTTCTAATTCAGACGGCCAACTTCCTACTCTTACACCCCCTAACACACACTCTCTTAACATATTTATTTTCATGCACTGATTTTGCATCTGCTTAATTTCCTCTTCACTCAACAAATCATTTTCACTCCTTGCAATATCTACCATACCTACAAAACTAGTTTTAGACACATCCTCCTTTAACCTTCGTTATTTCCCTGCCGCCCTTTCCTAAAATTCCCCTCCCGACATCCACACTTATATCATGCATTCTCATAAAATCAATTCCTAATAAAAAACATGTTGGCATATCATTCTCATCCATGACTACAAAATTATGTATTATTTCAAATCCCCCTAACTGAATTTTTAATTGTACCTCCTCCCGTACTAACACACTCCCTTGTCCCAAACCATGTATCCTTACACTCGTTGATTTTCTTTTATATCCCAATCGCACCTTTCCAATTCACTAATTACTGTACTACTCACTAACGACACTTGTGCTCCCGTGTCTACCGAACTACAATATTCATTCTGATTCACCACTACATTCGTTACTAATTTACCTTTCGCTTCATGCATACACGCTCTCACGGCTACATTCACCTGCTTAGCTTCCTCACAACCATCCTCATCGCATTCATCTTCAACGATATCCTCAACCCTACCCCTTATTCCCTCATTTTCCCCACAATCACCTTTCTTAACCAGCCAGCTACAATTATCCTTTCCACAGTGAACATTTAAAATCACATTCATACCATTTTCATTCACCCTTCCTTTATACTCCACCGGCCTATTCCATCCAAAGAACAATTGTACTGTAATTTTAAACATTTCAGCCACTACCAACAACACTTTCACTAACTTTTCCTCCTCATCTAATTCCCTTCCTTCCTCGGGCACTCCTTCCGGCATCTCATTCATCACCTTTTCACGTAACTCGTTCATGCTTGCAGGTACTCCGTCAATCAACCCGTTTGTTTCCAAATTACTCAACCCCCCAAACAGACATTCCCACACTCGATTCTCCCCTACATACTGTTGCTTTACCACAAATCCTACGGGTACTCGGTCCAGGTCCCAGTCGTTCCTAATCCTATCATCTCGTTCAGTCCACATACGCGACATAGCATCTGCAACAATATTCTGTCTACCTTGTACATACTCTACCTTAAAACTAAACTCATTCAAATCCTCTATCGTTCTCGTAATTCTAGCATTCACACTCTCCTTTTTAACCATATATACTAGCGGTCGATGGTCCGTCCGTATCACAAAATCTACCCCATACAAAAATACTTTCAACGCTTTCACACAAAACCTTATAGCAGCCAATTCCTTTTCAATCACCGAATATTTCAACTCTGCCCTTCCAAACGCCTTGCTCACATACGCAATTACTCTCAATTGTTCTTCCCCATTCGCCTTCTGCATTTGTACCAAGCATCCTCCCATACTATATTTACTTGCATCCGTATACAATTCTAGTTTATTCGCATTCTCACTATAGTCCGGGAAAGCCAACGCCACGCCTCTTGCAGCCTCCTCTTTCAATCTGTCGAACGCCTGATCATTCGCTCATCCCATTTCAATCTTGCACAATTTCTCTTACCCGTCCATTCAGTAAGTGGTTTCCCGATCCCTGAATAATCTTTTATAAACTTCCTTCCAAACTCAATTAAACCTAAAAATCCTTTCAACTCACAATGACGGTCCGGGACGTGGAAATTCCTTACCTTGTTCACGAACTTATCACTCTTCCTTACACCTCTTCCACTCACCATATGCCCTAGGAATTCCACCTCTCCAGCCAACCAAGCACACTTTCCAAGTTTTACTTTTATTCCTACTTCTTCCAACCTTTCTAACACTCGTTCAAGCAGTTCCATATTCTCTTCTACAGTCTCACTCGCAATCAAAATGTCATCTATAAAAACAGTTACCTTCTTGCAATCAAACCCAGCCAGAACCACATTCATTGCCCTTTGGAAGGCAGCAGGCGCATTAGCCAGTCCGAAACTCAATCTTTGGAACTGGTAGTGGCAGGAACCACTAGAAAAGGCCATAATATGCCTGCTCCCCTCCTCCAGAGGCATCTGGTAATAGCCCCTTACCAGATCTAATTTTGTAAACACTTTCATTCCATTCATCTTGTACACACAATCAGACACCACATTCATCAGGAATCGCTCTTTCACAGTTACTTCATTCACCTTCCGATAATCCACACACATTCGCAAACTTCCATCTGGCTTACGTGATCGGTACAATGGGGCTATTCCAGGCGCCGCACTCCTTTCAATCACTCCCACCCTCTCAAGCTCCTCACACTGCTCCTCTATCTCACGATTGATAGACGGAGAAAAATGTCAGGGACGCTGATATATGGGGGTGTCGTCTTCCAGAACTATTTTAAATTCCGAAGCTTCGATCCCCAAAATCCTCGTCTCCACGACTCAACGCCCCTGCCTATCCCACAACATTCTCCTCAATCGTTCTCTTACGTTATCACTTACATTTTCATCTACCTTTACTCTTTCTTTCAACTCCTCATACGTCCAATCATTAGCTCCTTTCAAATCACCTGTCATCACCTGCCGTACCTTCACGCACCTCTCATCATCCACATTCACCAACGCACGTTAATATTCCCACGCATCTCCCTCACATATTCCTCGGACTCGCTTCTTCCTGACACTCGGCAATGACGTTATATATACCCTCGGATCTCCCATGTTCAAAACCCCATCATATACACACACATTTGCCCTGACTAATTTATTTATGTCTATACCCTCAACTACATACTCACAACTATCATTGTTGGCTATCCCGAGGCTATCCGCCATGCCACTTTCACACTCACAACTTCTCCAATCTCATGTGGCACTTTTACCCTCTCTGTTGCAATTACAGGCACTCTCTTCCACAATTTTTGTTCAACCCTACCATCCTTCCCCAAGCACATCCCCTTTCATACGTAATTCAATTACATTCATATTAGGATGGACCACCATCCCGCATTTTTTCAAAAACTCACATCCCAATAAAATATCATATTTATCATTCGTGACTCTCAATCACACAAAAATCACTTTTATCCATCATTACACCCCCAATTTCTAACCGTTCACACACTCTTCCAATCACTGCTACCCTAAATTTCCAATCCTCTTACTTCCCTGACAATTTCCTAATTTCACACGTATTCCTCAATTTCTCACATCCATTCTTAAATATGACATTCATACTACACCGGTATCTACTAACGCAATCAATCTTACCCCTACAACACACTGCACACTCATGCACTCGTCAGTCTTTCCAGCAAAACCTCCCTCATGCAACAACCCCTCATGTACATGCATCACACGCACCGCTTGCATCCTGGAGGATCCACCCATTTGAACCCCCTTCACACTCAGTTTCCCGAATTCGCTGTCACAGTCACCCTCTTTCGTCTACATACACTTGATACATGCCCTTCCATTCCACATTCGACACACTTCGCTCTCGGTTCTGAACACATTCTTGCATAATGCCCATTCTTACCACAGTTGCCACATATTACATTCACTGGTACCCTACAACCATTAGCAATATGACCCACCTGTCCGCACCTGTAGCATTTAACCCCTATCTTTCGTTACACTCCCTTACCAAATGTCCCGATTGCCCACACCGAAACACGCTCCTAAAGCCCACCTACACTCATTCTTTGTATGTCCTTCCTTTCCACATCTAAAACACTTCGCTCGACTTCCACTCACCGACCTTCCCTTTATACACTACTATCCCTAACCTGTCCAACCCGTTGTTCCCTTACAAACCCACAATTCATCCTCACTGGCACCTCCACATTACTTGCTCTTACACTCCTATCTATTACACTATTGGCCATTCTCATTGGGCCCCTCAGCACTGCATCCCTAAAGCTTCCAAACTCTGGCACTCTCTCCTCTACCCCAGCCCTTACACTTACACTTCTGCTCTCTTTTATAACCCTGTCAAGCTCATAATCTTCTACAATTTCCAAAATTTCTCCCCAAGTCAACCTTTCATTCGTCCATCTTTTCTTCTCCTTCCGCTTCAAGTTCACAAATTCTCTTAACTCCATCTGGCACTGTCCCTAACAACTTCCGTACTAACTCCTTACATTCAACTATCCCATCATCCCCAAACTTCTTTCCTGCCAACGTCTCCAGCCTACAAGCATACAGTGACAAGGTTTCCCAGCTTTCATTCTTGCCTCATCAAATTCATTCTTCCTCTTATACTTAACACTCGCTTTCATACGCCTCGCTTGCTCAACTAGTCTAGCTTTCACCTTGTCATACTCAACATCTCCCACACTCATAATAACCCTATACATATCAAGCAAAACCCAGTCAAATATTCTCCTAATTCTCGTGCCCACACTCTCTTACTTTCCCCATACTTATCCTGACAAAACCTTTCATACTCCCTAAAGAAATCATGCACATCCCTACTTCCATACTCATTATACTTTTCACACCGGGTACCTCCCTCACATACATAGCCTTTCTCACTTCTTTCTCACTTTCACTCTCACTTTCGCTACTTTCACTCTGTCCTTTCATACCCTCTTCCGAATACAAAGAGTCCACTTCCGCACTTACATTCATCTTACTCATTACACTCTTCTTCCCCCTCCTTTTATCCACTCACCTCCATCCACCTCACTATCACTACTGCCTTCACCCTCTCCCTTCTTTCCTGCCTTTCCTACTTCCTTGCCCTTCTTACCAGTTTCCTTTCCTTTTCCCTTCTTCCCTTTTTCTTCCCCTGACTTATCCTTACTTTCCCTCTGTTCCTTCCCTTGCTTTTCATTCCCTTTTCCTTACCCTGCCTCTCATTCTCTCGTTTCTTACTTCCTATTTCCACATCACTTTCATCACTCACGCTTCCATTCACTTCTTCCTCCTTTTCTTTCTCTCTTGCCCCTTCACGCATTCCAGAGGACCTGCCTCCAACAGCCCCTTCTCCAAAAAACACCCTTGAACATACCTTTCACCATTTCTTCCACACTTTTCATCATTCCCTCCAACTTTTTATCCATCCTCTCTACCATCCTGTCTTCCATTCTCTCTTCTGACTCTTTCATCTCCCCTTTCATTTCTTCTTTTGCACTCCTTAGCATTCCCCATCTCCTCCAACTGACTCCTCAACTCCAAATTCTCACCCTCAGCCTCCCATTCTCCTCCTCCAGCCTACCCTGGAGTTCCCTAGCTTCCGGAGTTCCTCTCTCAGTTTCTCTATCTCACTCATCCTGACCTCTTACTCTCACTCTAGCCACCACAAACAATCCTAATAGCAATTATACAACAGCAGGCACCAAAATTAATGTGGCGGAATTCAAACCCACAAACAACAGCACTCACCCTGATCTTCGGTTGCTGGAGATGGAGAAAAGGTCCACGGTCGCCAATCACAGCACACAAAACCACAAAACAAAACTGAGAACAGACCTCCACCAACAACGAACAAAAAAGGAAGAGACACATGCTCCATCAATGTTGGTACCGGTATCCAGAACAAAAACCAGAACAAAAACCAGACGAACTGCCCGTTCACTTTCAAGGTTGGACCTCAACTACTCAAGACTTCCCCAAAACCGAAAAACTCCCGACAGACAGACAGACAGCGCGCAAAACGAACTCCAACAACCGAACCACTCACAACGACAATTACACTCGCTCTCTCTCTCTCTCTCTCTCACAAAACGTTGGGAAATGTTAGATACAAACAAATTTATTCATCCCTCTATAATATATATATGTGTGTGTGTGTGTTTATGATTTTCCCTGGTTTTCTGGATCTGTAGAACACTTTAACAGGTCAGCAACAGAATTTTACTCACTTGGCCTTAAAATCTGACTTTACTGTACAGGGAATCATATAAAGAAAAGAAAAAGGGATGTTTCATATGAGCTTAGGGCTCTGCTTCATGTGGGAATGTCACGTAAACACTGGGGTTAACTAAACTAATTGTATTTACAATAAAAGGATAAAAAGAAATGGAAAAGTAAATAATATGGAGGCTTGCAAAGCCTGGAGGTCTTCGTACTGGATACTTGTATGGTCGCAAGGCACAGCCCAAGAAGAGTCCATGGCAAATGGGTCCCTTTGCAAGAGAGATTTAAGGATTACACGCTAGTAAGGGAAAATAGAAAACATACAGATGGATCGAGACTACACTGAGGGTGCCAAGGTCTTGAGGAATGAATGAACACTTGACACTGGAACACAAACATTTGAGATAGCACTGGGTAAAAGGGCACAATGGATAAAGAGATATACTGGCACCCAATAAACAATTCTAAGGGCAAACTGTCGTGACTGAAAAGCCTAAACTTGTACTTTACCGTGGGGGGAGCGGATCTCTGGCGAAGAATGACGATGGGCGATCGCACTCGTGGCACTCTACACTAGTTCACAGGGGAAGTCCGTCCACGTGGTGATGAAGGAACTGGATCCGAGTCAGGAGGTACAGGTGGTGACAAGTTGGTGGTGTGGGGAGCCTCTTAGCATCTCGTAGTGATCTCCCACGCGTGTCTGGCAAACTGCAAAGATGTTCCTGTCCTGCCTCCTTCTAAGGCATCTGCCGAGGGTAGGGGCCCAGATGTCGGTCCCATATGGTGACTGTGCCCAAGATGTGTCATCCTCCAGGTGTCTTGACCATCTGCTTGCATCTCCCCAGGTGTCCTGTGGAAAGACAATTCAGTGCGATCACTCAGCCTCATAGAATGATTGTTTTAAGCAGCTTAGTTCATTTCAGCTGCTTAAGGGAGCGGCACTCAACCTCTTATCCTTGCTCCTTTTGACCATGCCACCCAAATGTCTGTCCCAGGTAAGGGGAAGGGACAGATCAAAATACTGATAAGTTTTATGTGTTGGTATCTGGGTCAACTTGGGTCGGCTATGCAGCAACAAACCCACTCTTAACATTCTTAAGGGTTGGCTTTTAGCGACTTCTTGCAAATTATAATAGCTCCCCATGGAAGATAACATACACACCTTCATTTGGGTGCGAATGTTGATAATCAAGAAGTCGTGAAAGATGCTTTACGTTACATTACTAGGATACTCCTTTCAACACAAACTGATATTACTTTACTTTAATGCCACGGCATATTAGTCTCACTTGATTTTAAGAGCATGAATTTTTTACGATTACGAGGTCAAGGGAATTCGAGGCGGGTGTCGAAATATTAATAATTATATTACATATACATGTGTCCTTAATTCTAAGTAAACAGAGGCATGCTGTTAGTTTGCCTTTAAGAAGCTCTAACATTATGAAACACATCTAATGTTTTTGCTTTCAAGTACTGGTGGGCGGTGCCTAGCGTGGCACTGAGTGCCTAAGAAATGATCAGGGGAAGCAACTCTTTCTCACCTGATGGCTTAATTTTCATTCAAAGGTTTCAAGGGGCTTCTACTCTACATGTAATTGAGCAAGTTAGAACAGAAGGAGAGAGGGGGTGTGGAATGAAGTTCCTGGGATTACAAGAAGGTAGGGGGACATGCCACCACCATCTGGCTGGCTGGCCACACCCCTGTGTTTAAGAAGCACTGGCTCAGATCCGCCTTTTACGGCTGTAGCCCTTGGATATTCTTGCCCTGAGATGGAGTTTTGGGCACTAGTAAGACCTCGGGGTGTTACTCGCTATGATGCCGGGATAGGATGTTGGCGATCTTGTTATCGGTGCCTTTGAGTGCTCGGTTCTCCAGTTTAGTCCTGGAGATCGAGGCACCACTGCATTAAATGTTTATTGTGATTCCTAAATGTAGTTAGATACCACAGGGGTTATGATCAGTATACACTGTTAGTGGGAAGATGTGGTTGGTGTGGTATGACTCAAAGTGTTTCATCGCCAGTACCATTCCTAGTAGTTCCTTTTCGATGGTACTATAACAGGTTTCAATTTCTTGGAGTAATATGCCACTGGGTGCCTAACTCCCCTTTCTCCTGGAACGTTGCTGCTCTGATGCCGACGTCGCTGGCACCTACTGCTAGGCAAAAGGGCTGTTCGTGGTCGGGGGTGTGCAGTACTGGCCTGGTAATTAAGACGACCTTCAAATTATCATATGCCCTTTTCCACTCTTCTGTGCATCTGAAGGGCTGCTTTCCCCGGAAGAGGTTTGTGATGGGGGCAGCAGCATCCATGAAGTTTGGAATAAATCTTCGGAAGTACTGCACCATTCCAATAAAGCGATGGGCATCCCGTTTGGTTAGCGGGAAGGCCATAGTCCTTATGGCTTCTATATTTGCCTCTTTTGGCACTAGTCCGTCATTTCCTACTTGTACGTGATTTCCCTGACTCCGAACTGGCACTTTTTCAGGTTAATTACTAAATTGGCTTTTCCCAGGGCAGTTAAAATTTGCTCTAATATCTGTAAGTGCTCTTCCCAGGTGCTGGCATAGGTGATGATATCGTCCAAGTATAACACACAGTTCTTTATGCTCGCCAGTACCTCGATCATCAAATTTTGGAAACAGCTGGGAGCATTTTTTAAACCAAATGGCATAGCTCGGCATTGATAGATTCCACTAGGAGTTATGAACGCTGTCCGAGGGCGCGACTCCTCGGACAGCGGGACTTGCCAATAGCCCTTCTCCGAGTCAGTCTTGCTTAGATAAGGGGTAAGATTCCGACTCCATCGCTCCATTCAATTTTCGGAAATCGACGCAAAGTCGCTCTCCATCCCCCTCCTTTGGTACTAGAACTACTGGGGAAGCCCAGGGGCTGCGGCTATGTTTTATTAGGCTGAGGTCGAGTTGGAGCTTGACTTGCTCCTTGAATCTATGGGCCTTATCCGGTTCGACCCGGTAGTATCCCTGAGCTATGGGTTTTACGCCCTCTCTGATATTTATTGAATGTTGGAGAACGTCCGTGCACCCCAGGATGTCCCGGACGACCCGAGAGTGATGAGTCAGTATCTGTTGGATATCCTCCCGGTGGGCGTCAGCGAGACCGGGAGTAATTTCTTCTGTATTCTCAAGTATTTCCGAACTGGTAGTGGGCGTGTGGGTCAGGGCAACAGGGCCCACTACTGCCCCAAGAGTTGGTGAGTCATCTTTGGGTGTCTCCTCCCCACGGGCTTGGTAAGGTTTTAGGAGGTTTATATGTAGCCACTTGGCCCTCCTTTTCCTGTAGTCTACGAGATAATTTAGGTCCCCACGTTACCCCCAAGATTTTGTGGGGGCCTGAGAAGTGGGTCTCGAGGGGTCTCGTGGCGCCCATCTGGAGGACTAGGACCTGATCTCCCGTCTCGAAGGAGCGAGAGCTGGCTGTCTGGTCGAATTTTATTTTCACCCTTTCTTGGGTGGCCGCCTCTGGCCTGGGCCACCGCCCAAGCCACCCGAAGGTTCTTTTGTATACTGGGCAATTCTTCTGCCCAATCCGTGTGAGCAGGGTCCGCCCACGCATCATAAAATATATCGAGGGGCGCCCAGGTGGCGTGAGCGTATAGCAGCTCGAAGGGGCTCTACCCTGTGGTTTCGGAGGGAGCGTGGCGAGCGGCAAACAGGGCGTACGGAAGGTTGTCCTCCCACAAGCCACCTCCCACATGTTCCAATTTCTTGAGCATCATGGATAAGGACTGGTGGAATCTTTCAATTATCCCTTGGCTCTCGGGATGGTAGGGCGTCGAGTGAAAATGTTTTATTCAGTGACTGGTCATGCCGTCACGGAACTCTTTCGATATGAAGTGTTGACCCTGGTCTGTTTGTATAGTGGCGGGGAACCCGAATCGACAGAACTTCACTAGGGCCTTCACCGCATTCTTTGAGCTTTCACTCCTCACTGGAATTGCCTCTGGATAACGGGTAAAGCGATCTATGATGGTGAGGCAGTGGGTGTTTCCTGATTTGCTTTTCATTCTCCCCTGCGGCGTAAAATAATCGATGATGATGTCCCTGAAGGGGACGCCGGCGGAGGGGATATTCCAGAGGGGGGCTTTCGGTACTACCTCATTAGGGTTTCCCGACACTTGACAGGTCAGGCAGGAGGCAACGAATTGTTTCACACTTTTCCAGAGTCCGGGCCAGTGGAATTTGCTCTCTACGGCACGAGCAGTTTGTGTGACACCGAAGTGCCTGCTGATGCTGTCATGGGCTAAACTCAACACATCTTTCTGCAGGGCTGGGGGGACTACCACGAGCTTATGGCGCACCTGGGCCGGCTTATTGGGCCCCCATGTTACCTTGTACAAGAGATCAGCCTCCAGCAGGAAGATGTCTCTCACCAGGTCAGTGAGGGCATCCTTGCTGGTGGCGGCTTCCCTGCAGAGGCGTTGTATTGAGGCATCCACCTTTTGGGCCTCTATTAAATTCTCCCTTGCACAGGAGGGCAGGGCAGCTGCGGCCCCGGTAATAAGGAGGTCGGTAGATGGTGGACTGGTCTCTGCCTTCTCAGAGGCTGGGGCGGCTCCTGGAGCCAAGGGATTGATCCTAGGGGCAGGCCAGGGGGAAGCAGATCCTCCTGATATCTTCGAGGCGGCCTAGGGGCACCCACGAGTTTGGATGGCTTCAGGCAGCAAAGTGGAATCAAGGGATCCCTCCACTGTACCAGATCTTGTCCCAGGAGAAGAGGCTTCCCGGTTGTTAGCATTTCGGCTACGCTGAAGAGGTGCTCCCTTTCTCTAGAGGCGTCACTTGTGATGACCCTCAATCTGAGGTCCTTTTATTCCCCATTCACCCAGAGGATTGTCATCCGTTCATCCTTGTGGATGATGGTTCGGGGACCTTGCTGCGTATGATAAGACTCACCTCTAACCCCAGTGTTGACTATGTTTTCTAGCTTCCGGGGAGGACTGGACTCGTCCGGAGGCACGACCCTCATGGACTCAAGCCCAATCCACCCGGCGGGCCGTTTAGGACAAGCTACGGTGCCCACTGTCTTAGGCTGGTTGTGCCAAGGGCGGAGTTTATAGGAGGAGGAGTAATGTTCCTGCTTTCCGTAGTCGCGGCAGATTTCATGGCGGAATTCCCGGCGGGGCGCGGTGCCCACTGCTAGTGGCGGTTGGGGGGC
Organism: Macrobrachium rosenbergii; assembly: GCF_040412425.1. Classification (NCBI taxonomy): domain Eukaryota; kingdom Metazoa; phylum Arthropoda; class Malacostraca; order Decapoda; family Palaemonidae; genus Macrobrachium; species Macrobrachium rosenbergii. The sequence continues at coordinate 13,380,955 of NC_089798.1, forward strand.
AGGCGCAGGAGGCGGCGGGGGTGGCTGCAGAGGGTGGTGAGAGGAGGCTGTGGGCCTATTCCAGCACTGGTCTGAGGAATGTCCCAGCCTTTTACAATTGCCACACATTAGTGTTTTCCCCAAGTTCCCATTCTTGGGGGAAGCAGATCCTCTGAGGAAGGGCAGGGGATAGATCTTCTGCCCCACTGATCCCTCCTGAGGGTGGTGAGTCTCCCACGTATCAGCTATGCGGCAACACTCTGTCAGGGTCACAGGGGCCTTTTATGCTATGTGTGTGGCCAGCATGGGAGGGGCGTAGCGCGGGAAATGTTCTAGCTTAAGCTTCTCGAGTACCTCGGCTGTGCTGGTGGCCCCTTCGGTCTAGAACTATTTTGCTAGTGCCCGCTCCGAGTGGTACGCCCAATCTGACCACGTCTGGCCTACATCTCTTGTCTACCCTCTCCATCGTCTCCTCCAGCACTCGGGGGTTGATCTCGCACGCCTTGGTGACAGCTTGGCGACGACCCCCAATCTCCCCAGTCCTCCACCGGGAGGGCGTGATAGGCAATCAGTGCCTTCCCTCTGAGGAATTTGGTAAGAACAAGGAAAGTTCAGCGGGGAGAGGGCACAGCAGTCTAGGACCCTCTTGGCCTGCTCAAGCCATACTTTGGGCTCTGCCTCAGTCCACCTCGGCATAAACGAATGGGCCTGGCTGAAGGCACTCATCCCCCCAAGGGAGCAGGGGGAAAGGCACTCCTTTGGGCCAACCCTTGGCGTTCGTGTGTGCGCTGTCGTTCTCGTTCCTCTCTCTCTTTCTCCTCTCTTTTCTCCTGGGCGATTCTCTCTTTCTCCTTCTCTTGTCTTTCTCTTGCCTCTCTATCTCCTCTCTTTTCTCCTGGTCAATTCTTTCTGCCTCCTCTCTCTTCTCCTGGGTAATTCTCTCTTTCTCCCATTCTTGCCTTTCTATCTCCTCTCTCTTCTCCTGGGCAATTCTCTCTTTCTCCCGTTCTTTTCTTTCTATCTCCCTCTCCGCCTTTGCAGCATCTAGGTTCCCAAGGACCCAGTCCTGTAATTCTTGGCCCGACATTCCCAGGTCTTTTCCTGCCTGCATGTAGAACTTAAAGTTCTTACTGTGTTGGGCTCTTGTAGTCGACATTTTGACAAATTTATTTGGTAGGGCCCTCTAAAATTACATGAATTTGGATTGAGAAATAAATGGGAACGGGAACCGACTTTGGTGGGGGGGGCAACCAGGCGATTGGAATTATTTTATCTTAATAAGACATGGGGGGTGGCCTGAATGGCCCAGAATGAAGAAATATACTTTATCTCTTGCATGGCCTTGGCCAGTTATTGCACGGATAGTAGGTTTGTCGTCTCGCAAGACTTAGAATTAATTTCCTAGCAAAGGACGTAGAGTTTGTTTCGTCACATGGGACATGGAATTGGTGGACGTCACGGAGGATGCAGAATTTGAGGACATCACGGAGGACGTGAATGGACGTCACGAAGGACGTGGAATTTGAGGACGTCACGGGGGACGTGGATGAACGTCACGAAGGACATGGAATTTGAGGACGCCATGGAGGATGTGGATGGACGTCACGAAGGACGTGGAATTTGAGGACGTCACGGAGGACGTGGATGGACGTCACGAACGACATGGAATTTGAGGACGTCACGGAGGGCGTGGATGGACGCCACGGCGGCGGAATTTGAGGACGCCACGGGGACGTGGATGGGGAGTCACGAAGGACATGGAATTTGAGGACGTCACGAAGGACGTGGAATTTGAGGACGTCACGGAGGACGTGGATGGACGTCACGAAGGACATGGAATTTGAGGACGTCATGGAGGACGCGGATGGACGTCACAAAGGATGTGGAATTTGAGGACGTGGATGGACGTCATGAAGGACGTGCAATTTGAGGACGTTACGGAGGACGTGGATGGACGTCACGAAGGACATGGAATTTGAGGAAGTCATGGAGGACGTGGATGGATGTCACGAAGGATGTGGAATTTGAGGACTTCACGGGGGATGTGGATGGATGTCCTTCTGGATGGACGTCACGAAGGACATGGAATTTGAGGACGTCACGGAGGACGTGGATGGACGTCACGAAGGACGTGGAATTTGAGGACATCATGGGGGATGTGGATGGACATCACGAAGGACATGGAATTTGAGGACGTCATGGGGGATGTGGATGGACATCACGAAGGACATGGAATTTGAGGGCGTCACGGAGGACGTGGATGGACGTCACAAAGGACATGGAATTTGAGGACGTCACGGAGTACGTGGATGGATGTCACTTAAGGGCGTGGAATTTGAGGACGCCATGGAGTTCTTGGATGGACATCACAAAGGACATGGAATTTGAGGACGCCACGGGGGCGTGGATGGATGTCACGAAGGCGTGGAATTTGAGGGCGTCATGGAGTACTTGGATGGACATCACGAAGGGCGTGGAATTTTGAGGACGTCATGGGGATGTGGATGGACATCACGGGACATGGAATTTGAGGGCGTCACGGAGGACGTGGATGGACGTCACAAAGGACATGGAATTTGAGGACGTCACGGAGTACGTGGATGGATGTCACGAAGGACGTGGAATTTGAGGACGTCATGGAGTTCTTGGATGGACATCACAAAGGACATGGAATTTGAGGACGTCACGGGGGACGTGGATGGATGTCACGAAGGACGTGGAATTTGAGGACGTCATGGAGTACGTGGATGGACGTCACGAAGGACATGGAATTTGAGAACGTCACGGAGTACGTGGATGGATGTCACGAAGGACATGGAATTTGAGGACATCATGGAGTACTTGGATGGACATCACGAAGGACATGGAATTTGAGGACGTCACGGGGGATGTGGATGGACGTCACGAAGGACATGGAATTTGAGGACGTCATGGGGGATGTGGATGGACGTCACGAAGGACATGGAATTTGAGGACGTCACGGGGGATGTGGATGGACGTCACGAAGGACATGGAATTTGAGGACGTCATGGGGGATGTGGATGGACATCACGAAGGACATGGAATTTGAGGACGCCACGGGGATGTGGATGGACGCCACGAAGGACATGGAATTTGAGGACGTCACGGGGGATCTGGATGGACGTCACGAAGGACATGGAATTTGAGGACGTCACGGAGTACGTGGATGGACCTCACGTAAGATGTAGAATTTGAGGATGTCACAGAGGATGTGGATGGATGTCACGAAGGACATGGAATTTGAGGCGTTGATGGAAGTCACGGAGGAGGTGGATGGACGTCATGAAGGACGTGGAATTTGAGGACGTCATGGGGGACGTGGATGGACGTCACGAAGGACATGGAATTTGAGGACGTCACGGGGGACGTGGATGGACATCACGAAGGACGTGGAATTTGAGGATGTCACAGAGGACGTGGATGGACGTCACGAAGGACATGGAATTTGAGGATGTCACGGGGGACGTGGATGGACGTCAGAATGGACATGGAATTTGAGGACGTCACGGAGGATGTGGATGGACATCACGAAGGACATGGAATTTGAGGACGTCACGGGGGATGTGGATGGACGTCACGAAGGACATGGAATTTGAGGACGTCACGGAGTACGTGGATGGACCTCACGTAAGATGTAGAATTTGAGGATGTTACAGAGGATGTGGATGGACGTCACGAAGGACATGGAATTTGAGGACGTCGCGAGCACGTGGATGGACATCACGGGCGTGGGGAATTTGAGGATGTCACAGAGGACGTGGATGGACGTCACGAAGGACATGGAATTTGAGTATGTCACGGGGGACGTGGATGGACGTCAGAATGGACATGGAATTTGAGGACATCACGGAGTACGTGGATGGACCTCACGAAGGACATGGAATTTGAGGACGTCACGGAGGAGGTGGATGGACATTACGAAGGATATGGAATTTAAGGACGTCACGGGCGACGTGGATGGACGTCACGAAGGACGTGGAATTTGAGGACGTCATGGAGTACGTGGATGGACGTCACGAAGGACATGGAATTTGAGGACTTCACGGAGGAGGTGGATGGACATCACGAAGGACGTGGAATTTGAGGACGTCACGGGGGACGTGGATGGACGTCACGAAGGACGTGGAATTTGAGGACGTCATGGAGGACGTGGATGGACGCCACGGCGACATGGAATTTGAGGACGTCATGGGGATGTGGTGGGCGTCACGAAGGACATGGAATTTGAGGACGTCACGGGGGACGTGGATGGATGTCACGAAGGACATGGAATTTGAGGACGTTAGGGAGTACGTGGATGGACATCATGAAGGACGTGGAATTTGAGGATGTCACAGAGGACGTGGATGGACGTCACGAAGGACATGGAATTTGAGGACGTTACGGGCGACGTGGATGGACATCACGAAGGACATGGAATTTGAGGAAGTCATGGAGTACGTGCATGGATGTCACGGAGGACGTGGAATTTGAGGACGTCAGGAAGGACGTGGAATTTGAGGACATCACGGAGGATGTGGATGGACGTCACGAAGGACATGGAATTTGAGGACGTCACGGAGTACGTGGATGGATGTCACGAAGGACATGGAATTTGAGGATGTCAGGGGGGACGTTGATGGACGTCACGAAGGACATGGAATTTAAGGACGTCATGGAGTACGTGGATGGACATCATGAAGGACGTGGAATTTGAGGATGTCACGGGGGACGTGGATGGAAGTCACGAAGGACATGGAATTTGAGGACGTCATGGAGGAGGTGGAATTTGAGGACGTCACGAAGGATGTGGAATTTGAGGACGTCATGGGGGACGGGATGGCGTCGCCGAACGGCGACATGGAATTTGAGGGCGCCACGGGGACGTGGATGGACGTCACGAAGGACATGGAATTTGAGGACGCCACGAAGGACATGGAATTTGAGGACGCCACGGGGACGTGGATGGACGTCACGAAGGACATGGAATTTGAGGACGTCACAGAATAGGTGGATGGACCTCACGAAGGACGTGGAATATGAGGATGTCGCGGAGGACGTGTATGGTCGTCATTAAGGACATGGAATTTGAGGACGTCATGGAGTACGTGGATGGACGTCACGAAGGACATGGAATTTGAGGACGTCACGGAGGAGGTGGATGGACATCACGAACGACGTGGAATTTGAGGACGTCACAGGGGACGTGGATGGACGTCACGAAGGACATGGAATTTGAGGACATCACGGAGGACGTGGATGGACGTCACGGAGGACGTGGAATTTGAGGATGTCACGGGGGACGTGGATGGACGTCACGAAGGACATGGAATTTGAGGACGTCATGGAGTACGTGGATGGACATCACGAAGGACGTGGAATTTGAGGATGTCACGGGGGACGTGGATGGAAGTCACGAAGGACATGGAATTTGAGGACGTCACGGAGGAGGTGGATGGACGTCACGAAGGACATGGAATTTGAGGACGTCACGGAGGACGTGGATGGACGCCACGGCGACGTGGATGGACATCACGGAAGGACGTGGAATTTGAGGATGTCACGGGAACGTGGATGGACGCCACGGCGACATGGGAATTTGAGGGCGCCACGGAGGGCGTGGATGGACATCACGGGCGTGGGAATTGAGGACGTCATGGGGACGTGGATGGACATCGAAGGGCGTCGGAATTTGAGGATGTCACGGGGACATGGATGGACGTCACGAAGGACATGGAATTTGAGGACGTCATGGAGGAGGTGGATGGACATCATGAACGACGTGGAATTTGAGGGCGTCACAAAGGACATGGAATTTGAGGACATCACGGAGGATGTGGATGGACGTCACGGAGGACATGGAATTTGAGGACGTCACGGGGTACGTGGATGGACGTCACGAAGGACATGGAATTTGAGGACGTCATGGAGTACGTGGATGGACATCATGAAGGACGTGGAATTTGAGGATGTCACGGGGACGTGGATGGACGCCACGGCGATGGGAATTGAGGACGTCATGGAGTGCGTGGATGGACATCACGGCGGCGTGGAATTTGAGGATGTCACGGGGACATGGATGGAAGTCACGAAGGACAAGGAATTTGAGGATGTCACGGAGAGGTGGATGGACGTCCAAGGGCGTCGGACTTGAGGACGTCACGGAGGGCGTGGATGGACGCCACGGCGCGTGGAATTTGAGGACGCCATGGGGACGGGATGGACATTACGAAGGACGTGGAATTTGAGGATGTCATGGGGACGTGGATGGACGCCACGAAGGACATGGAATTTGAGGACGCCACGGGGGCGTGGATGGACGCCACGGGACATGGAATTTGAGGACGCCACGGCGACATGGAATTTGATGACGCCACGGGGGGACGTGGATGGACGTCACAGAGGAGGTGGATGGACCTCACGAAGGACGTGGAATTTGAGGATGTCGCGGAGGACGTGGATGGTCGTCATGAAGGACATGGAATTTGAGGATGTCATGGAGTACGTGGATGGACGTCACGTAGGACGTGGAATTTGAGGATGTCATGGGGGACATGGATGGACGTCACGAAGGACATGGAATTTGAGGACGTCACAGAGGAGGTGGATGGACATCACGAACGACGTGGAATTTGAGGATGTCACGGGATGTGGATGGACGTCATGAAGTACATGTTATTTGAGGACATCATGGAGGACGTGGATGGACGTCACGGAGGACATGGAATTTGTGGACGTCACGGGGGACGTGGATGGACGTCACGAAGGACATGGAATTTGAGGATGTCATGGAGTACGTGGATGGACGTCACGTAGGACGTGGAATTTGAGGATGTCATGGGGGACATGGATGGACGCCACGGCGACATGGAATTTGAGGCGTCACAGAGGAGGTGGATGGACATCACGAACGCACGGAATTTGAGGATGTCACGGGATGTGGATGGACGCCGCGAAGTACATGTTATTTGAGGACATCATGGAGGACGTGGATGGACGTCACGAAGGACATGGAATTTGAGGACGTCACGGAGTACGTGATGGACATCATGAAGGACGTGGAATTTGAGGATGTCACAGAGGACGTGGATGGACGTCACGAAAGACATGGAATTTGAGGACGTCACAAAGGGCGTGGATGGACGTCATGAAGGACATGGAATATGAGGACGTCACGGGGGACGTGGATGGATGTCATGAAGGACGTGGAATTTGAGGATGTCACGGGAGACGTGAATGGACGTCACGAAGGACGTGGAATTTGAGGATGTCACGGAGGACGTGGATGGACGTCACGTCATGACTAAATACATTTTTTATGATAAAGAAATGATTTACTAATTTTCAAATATTAAGATTAATAATAACAATAATAATAATAGAATATATAATAATAATATAATATATAATAATAACAGTAATTATTATTAAAATAATAATACTGTAAGATTAAATAATATGGAATAAGATGGAATAATTCGAAACTCAAATATCAGCATTTTTAGAGGGTACATTTTATGATAAAGTAATGATGATTTACAGTATTAATTTTCAAATATTAATATTAAGTTTAATAAGGTTAAGTAATAACATTAAATAAAAATAATTCTCTCTCTCTCTCTCTCTCTCTCTTACTGAGATGAGAGAATTTTTATGGTATGTTTATTTTGTTTTGTATGATAAATAAATGTTTTACCTAATAAGTACTAATTTTCAAATATTAATAATAATAATAATAATAATAATAATAATAATAATAATAATATACTGTAATTACAACATTTATGCATTTCTATAGTAAGTTATGAAAAACTTTAAACAAACAAATTTCAACCCCCAATCTTTTCCTGAGTCTTGGAGCTTGGGGGGGAGGGTGAACCTGTCGAATATGTCAGATTATTTTTATTATTATTATTATTTATTATTATTATTATTATTATTAATAATAATAATAATAATATAATAATAATAATAATAATAATAATAATAATAATAATAATAATAATATACTGTAATTACAACATTTATGCATTTCTATAGTAAGTTATGAAAAATTTTAAACAAACAAATTTCAACCCCCAATCTTCTCCTGAGTCTTGGAGCTTTGGGGGGGAGGGTGAACCTGTCGAATATGTCAGATTACATTTGACAGATTCACCCTTCCTCCAGAGCTCCGAAACAGCAAAAGATCGGGGCTGAAATTTGTTTGTTTAAAATTTTTCATAACTTACTACAGAAATGCATAAATGTAATTATAGTGTAGATTATTATTATTATTATTATTATTATTATTATTATTATTAGTATTATTATTAGAAAATTAGTACTTATTAGGTAAATCATTTATTTATCATACCAAATAAATAAACATACCATAAAAAATCTCTCATCTCAGTAAGAGAGAGAGAGAGAGAATTATTATTTTTATTATTTAATGTTATTATTTAACCTTATTGAACTTAATATTAAAAAAATATTTGAAAATCAGCACTGTAAATCATTATCTTATCATAAAATGTACCTCTAAAAATAGATGTTGCCACAACGTGATTAAATCTCTCTCTCTCTCTCTCTCTCTCTCTCTCTCTCTCTCTCTCTCAGGAAAAATACTGCTAATTTGAGTCTCTTTAATGTTTTAAAAGGGATAGTAAAGGTAATACACCTTTGGAAGACAAAAAACAAACAAAAAATTTTTTTGTTGTCAGTTGCTTAAAGAGAAATGGATTAACATTCCTCGAGAGATTAAAGAGATAAACTCTCTCTCTCTCTCTCTCTCTCTCTCTCTCTCTCTCTCTCTCTCTCTCTCTCATGCCTGTGCCACCACAAGGGTTAGAAATACGTATGTATACATTTTTAAGGCTGCTAATGTTTAAGATGACTTTGAAATGATATTAATAATATAGTTTCAAAGATTAATACAGTAATACAATAATAATTTAAGGTATATTTGATGTAAGATGATACCTTAAGTATACATTTGGTATTCGAATTTTCAGGATAGGCAGTTATAAGCATTTTTAGAGGAGGTTCTCAGTATTCGTGGATATTAACTACTCGGGGGGGGGGGGGTGGCAGCTGTCTGGAACGCATCCCCATGAATACGGTGGGTTTACTACCTTTATTCACTATGGAGAAAAGATCGGCAAGGAAACATACTGCTAAATTTAACTGCAAGTTGTAGCTGAAGCTTAGTAAAAATGTTCAAGCTGCTAATGACTAAATTACCATGCAGTAGCAACACAGATGTAACTCCTGTAAACCAACCATAAATAAAATTGAGAGAAAAGTATTTTAATCAAAACTAGTGGGCATGAAAGAACACATTTTACTGTTGTTTTCATGCTGATAAAAGATAAATATGTAAAGCTCATATTAAGATGAAATTAAGTGTAAATAGAGAACAGAATCTGTTAATTTTTTTTACACAAAAAACATGCCCCCAGTGCCATTTATTAATGAATAAAAACTAAATTTAGTTCACAACGAGACATATTTAAGTCATATTTCGACTTAAAAACACTTCGTATAACGAAAAATAACCTGGTCTCATATAAACAGAGTATCTAGACATAAATTTGCACTAACTAGAAGTAAGAAAATCCCTGTGAATTGAGTTAAATAAGGCAAAATAAACTGACCTCGTAATTGCTCTGAGCCGATTTCCAAAACAAGGCATTGATCTCTATGTTTGTATATTTTATAATACAATAGTAATATGGGAATACATACACTATTATTGGAAACAGTGAAGTAAAGCATAACTTTTATAAAAGATCCATGGGAAAGATGCATATTCGTTATGTTTGTATTTTAAAATTTGATAATAATACAGTAAACCCCCTGTATTCGTGGGGGATGCGTACCGAACCCCCCAGCGAATAGCTAAAATCTGCGAATACTTAAAACCCCTCTAAAACACTTAGAGCTGCCTATTTTGATAGTTTAAACACAAGAAAAAACTCTAAAAATGCTTATACCTGAGTATTTTAATAGTTTTATCACAAAAAGTGCATTTAGTCATGAAAATTATATGAAAATGCAGTAATCAGAGAATATTTCTCAGTGAAAAATACTGCGAATGGGCGAATTTTCCACAAATAATGGGTAGATAAGTTCCACAGAGAAATCCGTAAATACGTGAGTCCGCAAAAAGTGAGACTGCGAATACTGGGGCGTTTACCATATGTGAATATTACATACGCTAATTTTATATCTCGTGTATGATGCGACCCCCATAAAATTAGCTTCAAAATTAGGTCTTCAAAGTAGCATGATACGCGAGTATATATGGTAAATATTGAAATAATGCTTTGAAAAAAATACCAAATTATAAATGCAATCAACAGTAATAAAATATTCTCTTGTGTATGTACATATTACAGTAATTTACTAATTTTCAAATATTAATGTTAATAATGTGAACACAGAAAAATACCAATAAAATGTTATTTCACTTACAGAATCCATTTATACTGTATTTTTATATTGGTCTATCATTGTAATATGTATAAAAAAAAAAAGATTGTCCCAACATTTTTAATGTTTACTTTCTCAAAGTCAGCTGATTGAGCCTACTACCGAAAAATTTAGGGATATAATTTTTTAGTTGTTAAAAGGAACAAATGTATTAATGAAATCATTATTTTTCATTTTTTACATAAACATTTATGATACTGTAATTCATATGTCATTAGGAGAGAGAGACTGCAAATGTATACCTTTAAATATCACCCAACACCAAATATACCTTAAACTATCTCTAATTATCATTCTAAAGCCATCTTACAACATTATACCCTTAAAAATATATAGCATATAGCTAAGTGTGAAAACCATTCAAGTTACCCATATAGTCAGGTACATCCATTTTCTCTCATACAGTGTTGAAGTGGTCCCATTTTCTTTTTTACAGTACATAGGGGAAACACTGGGAAGTTAAGTACTGTACAATACCTAAATATGTAATATGCATTGAAAAAATACAGTTTATTGATATTTTGCTGTGTTTACATGAATATTATTATTATTTGAAAGTTAACAAATAATTTTATAAAAAAATGTATTTAGTCATGTAAATAACATGAAAATATACTCATTAGTGAACATTTATTGACAAAAAATCTGCGAATTACTCAATTTTTTTTTGCAAATAATAAATTTTTACAAATAATTCAGGGATAAGTGCCACAGAAAAAGCCGCAAACAGTTGAAGCCCCGAATCCCGAACTGTGAATAGGTGGGGTTTGACTGTATGTATGTATATGTCTGTATACATATATATGTATATTAACTTTATCACATACACAATTGTTTTGTGCATTAGTAGAATTACTGACAGGACCTCATTCAAACTGGATGGTATCTAATGGAGCAGTTATTCAGAAAAAGTTACAAGCTTTCTTGGACAAGCACTCCTCATTATCAAGTATCTGTAGGCTACAATGACCAGATGCGTTGTCCAGCTGTATTTATATCTGTGTGCTGGGTACTTTAATCCTATAATTGCCTTCCTCCTCCTGTGTGACCCCCCTCGTGACCTTGGCCCTTCCATGCCTGCATCTTCATCCAGGTGTTCGTTTCCCGTGCGTCCTCTTGCGTTTTTCTTTTGTTTCCTTGCTACTGTGGAACGTACAATTTTTCTTGATATGCTGTCTTCAAAGCCGTTTCCAGTGTTCCCTGCCATTGTGTTGTTAGCGAATGTTATGTTTTCCCAGTCTATTTTATGGTCATTTTCCTAACAATGTTTGGCAACTGCCGACATCTGATTATAATGTCTTATGTTCTGCATGTGTTGTTTGCGTCGCTCTTTACAGGATTTGCCAGTTTTGCCATAGTACACATTGTCACAGTCTAGACATGCTGCCAAGATCCATAAGGAAGGGTGCCCGCTAAGACCGATCGTGGCATTGATGAGATCACCGCAGAGGAGGCTGGAGAAATTTCTTTCCAGCATAATGGGAAAATGGGTGGGCTTAGTATCTGAAGGGCATTTAAAACATAACATGGACCTTATAGATGAATTATCTAAAATTAATATAAAAGATTGTAAATTCGCAAGTTTGGATGTAACTTCCCTGTTCACCAACGTGCCAGTCAAGACGACGACGGAAGTAATAAAAAAGAATACGGAGGAAGGGGTTTATACATGCGACCTAGATCATGATGTTTTGATAAAACTGTTGTCAGCAGCCCTCAGCATAAATGTGTTCAAATGGGGCAAAAAACCATTATATACAAAAAAATGGTGTGGCCATGGGTTCGAGTCATTCACCAATCCTAGCTAATATCTTTATGGAATGGGTTGAAACGAAAGAGGTGGACAAAGTAAATAAAGGGAACTTAAATATCGTAAAATGGGTAAGATACATGGATGACATCTTGATTATTTATAAGGGAGAAAGGGAAGATCTATGCAAGTTCCTCCCCTCGAAGTAGGTTCCTTCACGTGGTGAGTGGGTAAGGGGCCCTGGCTTTTCTTCTTCGTTCTTCTACGAAAGAATAAGAGCCCGGCCCTGACGGATCACCTACAAACATTTTGATTTAAATGGCGTGGATATTTTTTGTTTCATACAAATTTCTTGGACCTGGTAAACAGGAAAAGGTATCATAGCTAGGATTGGGTTTATATCCGGTTAAATAGTGAGAACCGTGGCAGGACCATCAACTGCCCGATAATGTTCGGACCTGAGTTTTCAGGCGGAACTATTCACGGGACTGGACCACAGTTCCAGGGGTCTAGTTCTGGGAATAGGACTCTTGGCATTCTGTCCGGTTTGCCCATAATGTGATTAGGGTGGTGATGATTGTATTCTAGTAATGCTCTCAGTCCCATCAAGCGGGTTGGCTTACACTTCTGAGCCACTCTAATCATGTTGTGCCATCCCCTTTGGGGTAGGGTAGGGATGGACATTTGGGAGTCGGTTCTCACTTGTGCCATTAGTGGAGGAATGAACTCCATGAAAGGCTGATGATATCTTTTTAAGGTTTTCAGGTTTATTTACTTTTTTTTTTTTTTTCTCAAATATACTTGTCTTAATGCAAAGTTGTGTTAACGATTTAAGTACCCTGACCTTTGATGGTAGCGATTCGGCACAGTTAACGACTGCAGGAACCTCCTCTGACCTCTCTCTGGAAAAATCAGTAAAAATACGATTTAATTACATTGGAGCCCTATGCTCCAATGAAAAACAAGCCAAAAAAACCAAATATCTTGACTCAACATTAACCCACTTGACTCCTCTTTGGGAGTGGAAGTTGGTCAAGATTCCTAACATTAGAAACGGAGAAAAATATCGCCATTGAAATTAGAAAACTTCTTATTGAATCGACATTCAACTACTGAAATGTCATTCAGACAAGTAAAAGAACAGATGTGGTTGATAGAAACCACAACAAGAAATCAATCGGAAAACTACTTAAATATAAAAAATATTGATAATATTAAAGTACATATTAAAAAACATGACAATATGAACAGTGTCCAGGGTACCATAGTACTTCCTGATAATGATGAACTGATAGAAAGAATATATTGCTAGATTCCTTAAAAAAGGTACAACAATATACAAGACTTGTAAATTTACAACGTAGCTAGTAGACGGAGTAATGAAAAATACTAAGAATAGCAAAGATAAAATTTGAAGGCCATGAATTACCATTAAAAATAAAAATCTTAGGCCAAAGCAGAGAACTGAGACCGTATGTCCCTAAACCACTACAGTGCCAAAACTGTAGTATGTATGGACATACAAGGAAAAATTGCCATAATACATCTGTATGTGCATACTGTGGATCTGATAAACATACCACACAGTGGAAGTGTGGTGAACCAAAATGTGTGAATTGTGGACAAAATCACCATGCAAGATCTAAGGAGTGTATGTATTACATATACAACACTTGGAATTGAAATTACTTCAGGAAAGGACAGGAATGCCTATAAAAGAGGCCAAATTAGAATTAAAGGTTAGAGGAATGCATGATCCCGCTAAGAAACGAACTTTTTCTGCAGCAATAAGATCAAACAAAGAAACAAAAGTGGAAATAAATAAGAATAACAAAACCCTGATAGATCAGTCTCAAAAAAAAATGACCACTTTGCAAGAAGAAACCAATATAGCAAAGGACCAAGAAATGTATACAAATCTTTGCTCAAATTCATTTGAGATTTTTAAGAGAAATAGAATCACTAGAAGACAATACAAGCACCATAGAAATATTAAAAGATAGTTCTGATGAATTAGAAACTAAAGAAAAAAAGACCTTTAGAGAGAACTCCACCCAAGACCAACAAAACCAACTATTATTAGAGATACATCCATTAAAATAAAGAATGGAGACCCCAAGAAAGAACATAAACCAAATAATAAGAAAATACCTTTGTCTCCTAAAGTAATAATAAAACCAATAGAAACAGATACCCAGAACATCAAAGAAATAGTAGAGGAACAAACTATTGACAAAATGATTATGTGATGGGAGAAGAGATTACCCCATCACCAACAATAGGTACAGCAAGAGTAAATGAAAAACGACACACGAAAACACATGTGGATGTAATGAATGCTTCATTGAACTGTGCAACAAAATGAAAGCATAACAAAAGACAGTTTAACAAACACTATACGAAATTTTATAAGTTACAGAAATAAAGAAACTACTAGTTTGGACACTCACGAAAAGGGCTGTATGTGCATTGGACACATAATGTCTTATAAAGAAAAACAAATAAATATTGTAAATAGGATTTTAGAAAAAATGCAGATTGATGATCCACAAAAGAAAATAACACTTGAACACACTAACGTTATACTTTCAATAATTATATTATACAATGGAACGTAAATGGTCTACAGACCAGATTACATTTGGGAGAAATACAACGATTACTAAAGGAATATGAGCCAATGATAATATGTTTACAACATGTCAACAAAACAATACCAACAATAGGTAAATATACCTTAGTATCTACATCTAGAGAAGAAGAAGGAAATTTAGGTACTGCTATATATGTACATAACAAAGTATGTTATGACATAGTACCTGTAAATTTTACTGACATGCAAATATCAAGTGTTAAAATACGAATAAAAAATGATAATTACATAATTTATAACTTATATAACCAACCTAATAAAAGTTACGATATTGATAAACTTAAAGATTTACTTAACAATACCAAGGAACCTACATTAATAGTAGGTGATTTTAACGCATACAACCCAATATGGGACTGTCATTGTACAAACTCAAATAGAATAGGTAGTAAAATAGAAGAGTTCATGGATTCCAACAACATGTGCTGTATAAATGATGACGAAATTAGCACATATTTTTTCAAAAACACATGGAACATTTTCCTCAGTAGACTTAACTTTATGTACAACAAGCATAGTTGACAGATTGGATTGGAATACAGTTGATGACTTGCACACCAGTGATCATTTCCCAATATTAATTTCCTTACTGCAAAATAATCCTGCAAAACATGTCCTCACTATAACATCTATAAAGCAGATTGGGAGCGATATGAAATGCACACTAGAAATATCCCACAGTTTGAATATTTAAAAGATCATAATGAAACTAATAAATTTCTTGTTGATTTTATTAAAAAAATGCTGCTGATAAAGCAATACCAAAGTCAAAACCCCATCCAACAAAACACAAAGTTCCCTGGTGGTCTGATGAGTTAACAGAATTAATAAATATGAAACACTCAATAGGAGACGATTAGATAATTTGAATAGAAAGTTCAATAAAATGAATAAAACATTACCGATATTAGAAAGAACTTTTACAAAAATGACTGTATTATTACTAGAAATTGATACATTAAAACCTGTATACAATAAATTATCTGCAAAATTTAAAAAGAAGTAATTCAAGGAAGAATCATTTCATGGAGGAAATACGTATCAGATCTCTCTAATAATACTCCCATACAAAAAATATGGGAAAAATTCAGGAAAATAAATGGTACCCATGTCAAAACCACCTAGACATGCCATATTAAAAGATGGGAAAAGAAACACTTGATCCAAAAGAAATAAGTAATATAATGGGAGAAAATTTAGCAAATGTAAGTAGTGATAAGAATTTAGATGAACACTTCCGCACAAAAAAATAAAATAGAATTAATGACAATAAATTTTGAAACAATTGATATATATATTATAATAGAAAATTTAGTATGTCAGAGATGGAATATGCTCTCTCTAACAGCAATAAATCTGCTCCTGGAGGTGACAATATTTGTTTTGAGATGATCTGCCACTTAGCACCTTTGGCAAAGTCATACTTATTAGAGTTTTATAATCATTTATGGCTTTGAAATTTATTTCCAGATGATTGGCGTAAAGCTATAATAATTCCAATCCCAAACCTGGAAAGGATCCCAGCAATGTAAATAATTACAGACCAATTTGTTTTTAACAAGCTGCTTATGCAAATTGTTAGAGAAAATGGTAAATGCTCGACTAACATGGCACATTCGAGAAAATAAAATTTTAACTCCCACTCAGTTTGGGTCTCAGTGTAACAGATCCACATTGGATTTCTCTCTGTAACTTAGAAGACCATAACATGAGAGGTTTTGAACGAAAACAAATTACAAAAGCTGTCTTTTTGACATTGAAAAGGCATACGATACCACATGGAGGTATGCTATATTAAAAACTTTACAAAACAACAACATCCGTGGACATTTACCTAGGTTTATACAGAACTTTTTGACAAACCGCAATTTTCAGGTGAGAATTGATGATGATCTGTCTAGAACATTTCGGGTTGAAAACGGTGTTCCACAGGGAAGTCTGCGTCCTTAGTGGAACACTGTTTACTTTAGCAATTAATGATATCAGTAAAAATCTACCTATTGGCATTAAAAGTAACCTATACATGGATGATTTTGCCATATATTATTCAGCATCCCGAATAAAACATGCAGAATTTAATCATTAATAAGAGCATAGTAAAAATAGATGAATGGGCCTCATCTGTAGGCTTTAAATTTTCCATAGATAAAACTCAAGCAATCATGTTTTATAAAAATAAAAAGTGGAAAAAAGGTGAAGAAATAGATTTAAAAATCAAAACCATAGTATACCAATTGGCCAAACAGCAAAATTTTTAGGATTAGTATTTGATACCCACTTGAACTGGAGAGCCCACATTACATATGTAAAATCTAAAAGTAAAAGAGCATTAAATCTAATTAGAAAACTATCGAACACTACTTTGGGAGCCGATAGACATGCCCTTACTGTGCTGTATAAGGCAACAGTTCTGTCCATCATTGATTATGGAAGTGAAGTATATGGCTCGGCATCTGACGCAGTTCTGAAAATGTTAGACCCTGTTCACAACGAAGGCCTTAGAATATGCTCAGGAGCCTTTAGATCATCACCAAAATCATCGCTACAAGTTGAATGTGGTGAATTGCCTTTGTCTCTCCATAGAGA
The DNA here is from genome assembly GCF_040412425.1 of Macrobrachium rosenbergii. Lineage (NCBI taxonomy): Eukaryota > Metazoa > Arthropoda > Malacostraca > Decapoda > Palaemonidae > Macrobrachium > Macrobrachium rosenbergii. The sequence goes on from NC_089798.1 coordinate 13,398,399, forward strand.
GCTAGTAACAATGAAAAGTGCTTTAAGAATTCAAACTAGTGATTCTCCAACCAAAAAATTATTTGAATTAAGAGATGTCTTTATAAACAACCATCCACCACCTTTCCCAATTAGAGCTAAAAGATTGTTTGAGTCGCTGAATATAAATATACAAGTGCCTGTAATAGTAAAATCACCTCCTCCCCTGGACAATGAATAAAACGAGAATTTGTACACACCTCAAGTATTTATCAAAAAGTAATTCATATACAACAGAACACCATAGACAGCATACAATAGAGCATATAAACCGAAAAGGTCCACATTATGCAATATATACAGATGGATCTAAATCAGAACACAAATTGAGTAGGATATGCTGCAGTGTCCCAAGACAAAACTTATCAGTTCTCCTGCCCAATAATGCTTCTGTATTTACAGCAGAATTGTATGAAATTGCATCAGCTATAAAAATAATTAAAGAATCATCATTCAATAATTTTGTGATTTTCAGTGATTCAAGAAGCGCTATAGAAGCTATTCAAAGTTACAAATATAATAATAATATAGTACAACAAATTAAATTATATCTCCATAAATCATATAATAATGGAAAAAATGTAGAATATGTTGGATGATGTGCATGTAGGGATCAAAGGAAATGAAGAAGCAGACAAAGCAGCTAAAGCAGCAACTCACATGACAAGATCAAATGTGAATATCCCTGTTACAGATTATGTAACTCACATAAAAATGGGTATCAAAAAAAATGGCAACATATATGGGATGAAGAACCTGTAAGTAATAAACTGAAAGAATTAAAAACCTAATGTTAAAAAAATGGAGTTCATCATATCAAAGAGAGAGTTTTTCACAAGTAATTTTAACACGCCTCAGAATAGGCCATACTGTCTGACACATGGGCACTTAATGAGCAGCCCACATGGCCCTGTCTAAAAGTGCTCAGAATGCAGAGTATTAATCTGGTCAGACATGTGTTACGTGAATGTCCAAAGTATGACCGATTGAATGTCTACTTTTTGAAATAGGTCAGTGAAAGAAATTTTGTCAGAATCTTTTCACATTTTCAATCATTCCAATTTTGATGTTCTTGAAAACTGTAATTTTAATTAACAAAATATAAAAATAAGTAAATAATAAAAATATGAAAATCCTTTTAACATTTGAATTTTACAAAAGAATTTTAAAATTTTGTTTAATTTATATTCTGAATTTTAATATACCGTTTTAGTATGTATGTAAGGAAGTCTGAGTAAATGTATTTATTGTATGAGAGCATGTGCCTATGTACAGTTTTTTAATTTCATTTTAATTCATTCATCTTAGTATTGGATGATCTATTGGGTCCTAGCGCTTGACTTCAGGCCTAGACCTAGTATTTTAATCAAATCCTTCAGCCAGCCCAAAATGAGAGCTGAAAGTCAGCTCAGTGGTCTGGTTAAACTACTTTAATAATAATAAATATGCAAGTTTTTAGAAAACATAAATAATGTGATGAATACATCAAATTCACAGTAGAAGAAGAGAAGGAGGAGAAATTCCTTTCTTGGATGTCCAGTAAAGAGGGAAGGGAAAATTTAAAATTGAAAGGTATGCAGGAAGAAGACACACACCAATTCATACATAAATATGTTCTCCAGTCATAGGAAAGAAATAAAAATAGAGTAATGACAGGTTGGCCAGTAAGGCTTATGGGATTTGCATTCATGAATTCTTAGATGAAGATCTGAAATACCTGAGGGAGAGTTAGGTTAGATTAGGAGATTAGGACACACCCTAAGTATTGGTGGAGTTTAACACATCAAGGCAAGAAAATTTATTGTGGGGAGAGGGAAAGGATAGAAAAGGAATATTTGGTAGGGAAGAAAATAATTATAGTACAGGACAACAACTCTACTACACCCATCAACAGGAAGCTAGATAATTTCAAATTGATAGGCAGCTATAAAAACACTGTTAGGAGTAAAATAGTTAGAAACAAAAAGTCAGTAGAGGGGGGAGAGATAAGAGGGTGGGTGTATATGGCAGCGTGTCTAGACTGTGAATATGGATACTATTGCGAAACTGGCAAGTCCTGTAAAGAGCTAAGCAAACAACACATGCAGAACATAAGGCATTATAATTAGACATTGGTGGTTGCCAAACATTGTTAGGAAAAAGATCTAAAATAGACTGGGAAAATATAAGTTTTCTGTACAGGAACACCAAAAAATGGCCAGACTGGTTGTAGAGAATACCTTCATAACATGCACTAACAACACAATGGCAGGGAACACCGGAAACGGCTTTGAAGACAGCATATCAAGAAAAATTGTACACTCCACAGTAGCAAGGAAACAAAAAAAGGCCAAGGTCACGAGGGAGTGGGTGTCACACAGGAGGAGGAAGGCAATTATAGGATTACAGTACCCAGCACACAGATATAAATACAGCTGGACTATGTGTCTGGTCATTGTATGGATACTTGATAATGATGAGTGTTTTTCCAAGAAAGCTTGTAATTTTTCTGAATAAATACTCCGTTAGATTTGGTTTGAATGAGGTCCTGTTAGTATTATATATATATATATATATAATATATATATATATATATATATATATATATATATATATATATATATATATATATATATATATATATATATATCAACAATGGATACACCAGCAGGGAAGCGCCATCTGCATATCAGTAAGGACACCTAGGCCAAAACCAGCATTTTACACAACTTTATTGGGACATGTTTTGAGCAGTACTCTCACTCGTTATCAACCTACAAAATTAAAATGACGACATTACAATTCTTATAATAAAATTCAAAATAATACAGTAAAATTATTATGAAAATAAGAATACGTTTACAAGATGGCTAATCAAAATAAATAAAAGAATAAAATAAAATAAAGCAAAATACTAAAAGTTAAGTCACAATAACGGAAGGTACAAAGGTAGCTATGAGTACCAGTAAAAGTTAAAGGTAAATAAATAAATAACAGGTTCCTTTACATTTATAAAAACGATCAATTTCTATTTTGTCCATTTGTTACACTTAGGTAGATATCAAAATATATTTCACTTTGCAAAATAAATTAGGTAATTTCTTTTAAAATTAAAGACCCTATACCAACAAGCCTTCGGTCCAATCTGATCTATAAATGGCAGTGTGGTGGTTGTGATGCCACTTCCGTTGGAAAACTACCAGATCAGCTTTGGATGAGAGGGTTTGAAACACCTAGGTAAGTCATATCGTACAGGCAATTATCTTTCAAGGCCTAGTTACAGTGCAATTAGAGAACACAGCGAGGAGACTGGTCATCTTTACATATTGATGATTTTTCTGTTTTAACCACTGCTCAGTTTGCTACAGACCTCGACATTTTAGAAGTTCTATACACCATCAAGATAAAGCCTTCTTTGGCTAGAAATGTGGCTGTAACCTCACTTTTGGGTTTTTAGTCTGCGTTTTACTGGTTTGTATATTTTTAGTCTGCGTTTTACTGGTTTGTATATTAATTAGTATGTTTGTTATGTCTTTGTACCTTCCGTTTTTGTGACTTAACTTTTTGTATTTTGCTTTATTTTATTTTATTCTTTTATTTATTTTGATTAGCCATCTTTTAAACGTATTCTTATTTTCATAGTAATTTTACTATATTGTTTTGAATTTTATTATAAGAATTGTAATGTCATTTTAATTTTGTAGGTTGGTTATAGACATTTATTAGTAGTTGTTGACGAGTTAACTCGTTTTGTCGAGATTTTCCCACTGAAGTACAAGTCAGCTGAGGAAGTTGCTATAGCGTTCTTTAAGGGGATAATTTGTAGATATGGTGGTCCTGAATGTCTGATCACAGACAATGGTAGGGAGTTTATTAATAAGACTTTAGAGGGTCTTGCCAGTTTATTGGGATGAAGAAAGTATCTATAACCCGTATAGACCTGAAGCGTAATGGGTTATGTGAGAGGGCGAATTGGAAAGTAATCGAAGCTTTACGCATGACAGTGGGTGGTTCCGATACACATTGGGACAGATCTTTGGATGAAGTGCGATATAGTATCAATACTATGACGAATGACACAATTAAGATATCTCCAGCAGAAGCTTTGTATGGGTACAAGTTGAAAGGACCTTTTGATTTGTTACCAGAGCGAGTTCAGGGTGATGTTATGGTCACTTCGTTGATAAATACAGCGAGAGAAAGATTTGCACGTATCAGTAAAGAACTTGAGCTTAGTTCGCGCGCAATGGTAGAGAAAAGTAACGCGAAATTGAGGGGAGTAGCTTTTTCGATGGGTGATAGAGTGTTTGTTAGAGTGAATGTTCGGAATGATCTGAATTATAAATTAAGTCCGAAGTTCCACGGACCTTTTGAGATTGTAGAGATCAAAAGAGGGAATAGATTTGTAGTAAAAGATGTAAATACCGGTGTGACGAAATGAACTCATATTTCAAAGTTAAAGAAAGTTGGGATGTAATGGAACATTTGTGTATAATTAGAGGGATAAATGGGTTGATGTTTGTATATATTGTATATAGTACTTATTTTTTTTTTTTGTTTTTTTTTTTTTTGTCTCGTGTTCATTTTAGATGAATTAGAGAATAGGAGAAGTAAAAGAGCAGCACCTTTAGTTCTTTTAGGTGTTGGTGTGATTGCTGCGATTGGAGCGATGTCCATTGGGAGTTTAGTCAAAGTAGCAGAAGTTCAAAAAGACTTAATAGCTCAGGGGAAACAGTTAAATCAGTTGCAAGAAAGTAATAAGAAATTGAGTAATAGTTTTGAAACAATGAGATGTTCTTTGAATGATTGTCAGTTTCAGTGGGAGGTTTGAAAGAAGATCTTGATGTGACAATTGCATTCCTTACGATCCAACATACCGTTCTTAATGTTGAGAAAGAAACTGATTCTCTAAGGACAGAAGTGCAAATGCAAGTTAAAGCAATTGTTGCTGCAGCAGATGGTCGTGTGTGTGGTGATATATTACCTTTGGGATACTTAGAAAATGTTCTAAGGAATTCCGCTTATCTACATGGGGCGAAAGTATTGTTCACGGGAGGAGATTTGTATTTATATTATAATGTTTTGAGGGTGAGATTGTCTGATCGGGGATTGATAGTATACGTTCCTGTCAGTACAATGAAGCCTTTTGTTAGTTTTGTTATTAGACCTTTTCCGAGTGCTTTTGGAGACTTAGTAGTGATATGGAAGGGATTAGAGATCATGTTCATTTTGGGAGATCAATATCAAGGTTTGGGAGTTGATTATAAGACAGGTTGTACCTTGGTTGGGGGGAAGTATGTGTGTGACAGTAATGTTTTCCACTTGCAAGTTGTATCTGTGGGTGGTTGTGAATTATCTTTAGTTCATAGAGAGACTCGACTGGATGTGACTTTATACAGTTTCCACGTGAATACCACATGATCACCACCAGCACTCTAACTACCCTGTATTGCAAAGAATGCTCCCTCACGACGATGTGCCAGAGTAACCAGACGACGACGTTCGCTCTTCGGGGTCCAAGCTGTTCGACCCATCCTGCAGAATCCTGTCTACGGACTTTCTCGCATTTTAGCCGTGCTGTGTTCAACAGTTCCGAGAAGATAATCAGGCGCGTCATATGCATAACGATCACGATATGGTTCCAGTGCCTTCGATAGAGATACCGATAACTGTCCCACCGATGGAAGAGATCGAGGATACGTTCATGGTCGAAAGTACCGTGAATATTTGTTGCCGGCTGTCTTAATAGTTTTAGTGGCTGTTTTTCTGATAGTTCTTATTATGGGAGTAGTAAAGCTCATTTGTGCTTGTAAGACTTCACGCAAGTGCTCCCAAGACAATACCCCAGTAGATGTGCAAGTACGTCATGAGGGCAGTACCTAATGCTGTAGTTCAGTAGACATTGCCACTGAGCATAAGCCCTATCTGTTATGTTTTATACATATGCTTTTGTTTTAGTTTGCGTTAGGAGAGCGAGACGCTCTTATGGGGTGGCCGAGCACTATTTCAGAAAATATGGCCGCTTTAACATTGTCAGGAACAGAGATGTGATGAAGGAATTTTGGTTGTGAGATGGTACTGTCTTGAAGACCACTCAGTTGCGAAATCGTTCATTCAGCAAAACTTTGTTACATCTGCGATTAACTTGATGAGCACACAATATTGGCTCCATCATATGACTGGGTTGCTATGTGGGTACATGAGTTCGTATGTTATAGAATCTCGATTTTGTGTCTAATTCTGCCCAAAAATTAGTCCGGTCTTTCATTACTGTGGCTGAAGCAGTATCGTCAAGACGTTGCTGTTGTGTGTGCATTCGCTTAGAACCGGCAGAATAAGGTGTCATGGTTGTGGTGGTTGTGGTGATGACTTTGTGGGCAATGATATGATGTAGTCATGATGGTGTGATTATAGAGACATACAATGCATACCTTGCAAAGTATAATATCTCTGTGTGGATTGACTTTTTGAGACTTGACTTAATAATACTTAAGTTGGAGTATGTGAGAAGATTTTGACTTTACAGGCCATTAGCCATGATTAGACTTTTGAGTTAGGGTTGGATTATTTTTTTGCTTGACAATTTCATTTATGATGCATTTTAATCTTTGCTTTGTTTATTCATTACTTGTTGGGTTGCTTTAAATAATAAATCTATTTTTGTAGGAAAGGTTGCATTTTCCTTATACGAACCATTTCATTTCTTTAATGTGGAATGCAAGAGAGAGAGAGAGAGAGAGAGAGAGAGGGAAGAATTCATGAGATGGAACAGCAAAAGACTCGCTGTTGAAAGAGAGGGGTGTGGGACCTAAGGGTGGAGTGAGTGTCAGGGAGTGGAGTAAGGGCCGAACCCCTCCATCGCCTTCTGAAGACAGACCAGTCGGCCTGTTACATGATATTCCTACACAGAATATTTTATCTGTTTCCAAATGGTGTTACAGATATGTCCCAATAAAGTTGTGTAAAATGTTGTTCGGGTTTTGCCTTGGTGTCCTTACTGATATATATATATATATATATATATATATATATATATATATATATATATATATATATATATATATATAAATATATATATATATATATATATATATATATATATATATATATATATATATATATATATATATATATATATATATATATATATATATATATATATATATATATATATATATATATATATATATATATATATATATTGTCAAGGTTCAAGTTAAATCCACAAAATTAACAATAGGTTATATGGAAAAAACAATAAAACAATTACATTTAATTAACAAAACTTCACATATCAAAATATTACCAATTAATTAACATAACCAACATAATAAACAAAATATTCTGCCCAATACCAAATCCAAAATATCATATGGTATAATAACCGTACTCACAATGATCAGAGAAGTTCTTAACAAGCGCTTACGAGGCAGGAGCTGGGACGAGACACACAGGTGGCAAATAAGCCAGAGCGAAGGAAAACGTGAGGTGGGGATGGGAGAGAGGGGAGTAAAGAGAACGGGACAGGAGGGGAATCAGAAGGTAGGTTTCACAAGGATACTGAGAGCTACATTTTAACTTAATTTCAGGATTTCGTACTTATTACGAAAGAAGGTTACCATTAGTTATTTATCTAGGTATATACAATATGTACACGGATCCGTTTAATTAATGAGGAGGGAAGCCGGTCCTGACATCTCTCTCCCGCTGAAGAGATCGTGAACCTATGAAGGCACGATATTCCTGGTACGGGTGTTCTTGACAGTGCATCAGCTATACCAGTGTTTCTCAACCTTTTTTACCAATGGCACACTTAGATCTTATAATAATATCACGGCACACTTGGAAAATTTAAGAGAAAAAATTAAGAGAATATATACTTGTAAATATGAGATGGAACTACAGACTTAAGAAATAAAACACTTTAAATATGAACTTACTTTATTTCAGTGTTTTTCTTAGAGTAAATTGTGAAGATGATTAGTGTGAAACTTGTGCCTGGTGTTTTTTGACTTCTCAATATTTGGTCGAATGTGTGATAAGCAGACCCTCATTTCTTCTTCAGTTGAGCGTAGTCTCTCTCGCTTCTTAGTTTTGATGTTATTTAGGGTTGAGAAGCCAAGTTCACATATATAAGATGTAGAAAATTGCAACAAAAGTGATAAAGTTTTTTTAGATAATGTGGGATATTCCTCTTGAACAGATATCCAAAATGAGTCAATAGGTACAGTAGAATGTTTTATTTTAAGATCTCTGTCACTAGAAATGGTGGCCAGTTCCTCTTCTTCACACAACTGTAATCCAATATTAGAGGGAATATTTATGAAAGGATTTCGAATCCAATCATACTTCTCTGTGCTCAGTGATGGAAAATAGTGGTCGATGTTTTCATCAAGCGCTGTCAGATGAGAAACAACAATAGGGATCATTTCTTTAATGCAAGTGGTACGCATTGAAGGAAACATATCAAAATTACCTGAGCTTGCTCTATTTTTCCAAATAATAATTTTCTTTTTAGAGCAACTAACTTATCTGTTGAGGTGAGAATATTTTCATTTCTCCCTTGCATGCTACTGTTTGTGTTGTTTAATTGACTGAATATTTCTGTTAGGTATTCTAGTTTAGACATCCAAAGTTCACAACGAAGATGCTCACAGAATTTTCCTGCTTTTCTTGGTCGAAAAAATACGATTAATTCCTTGTGTAATTCATGAACACGAGTTAATACCTTACCTTCGATAGCCATCGAACTTCGGTATGCATTAGTAATCTAACATGCTGGGAGTCCATTCCTTTGCATAGTTGTTCAAATAATCTTGACTTCAAAGGCCTACTTTTAATATAATTTACTATTTCAACTACCTGGTGTAACACCAGTTTTAAATCTTCTTGTGATATTTTTGAAATAAGAACTTCTCTGTGTAAAAAGCAATGAGTATGAATAAGATCTGGGTTTTCTTTTTTTCTGCAAGAGATACAAATCCTTTAATACAGCCTGTCATACATGGGGCTCCATCAGTGCAAATGCCTACGCAAGATTTCCATGTTAAATTCTTCTTCTAAGGTAGTCAGTTATCACATCAAAAATATCTTGACCTCTAGTAGTAGTTGACATTCCTTTGCAACACAAAAACTGATTGATTATTTCACTGCCATCAATAAAACGTACAAATGCAAGCAAGTAACTAGTGTTGCTTATATCCGTGGACTCATCAACAGTTAATGCAAAAGTAGAATCCTGAAGTTTTTCTGAACCTTTTTTTCAATATTTTCAGATAAATCTAAAAATTCTTCTGTGTATTGTATCATTTGATAAGGGATTTTGCTAATTTCTTTTCAGCTTTCTCACCAAACATGGATTTAACAATCTTTTTGCAAGCGGGCAGTATAACTGACTCAGCAAGTGTGTGAGATTTAGATTTTAATGCTATTATTTCTGCGACTTCAATTGAAGCAAGCTGAGCCCTTTCTGATGCGGTCATTGTTTTTCAAATACATTGCGCTGCTTCGATTGCTGATCTAAAAGCCTTTGAAAATATACAAGATCTTTATCCTGCAGAGATGAATGTTTAGAAGTGAGATGTCTCTTTAACTTACTTGGTACCATGGATTCATTTGACATTTTATCGCCGCAAACTACACATAATGGATTTGGTTGAGCAGCATCTCCAGACCAAAAAATCCGAACTTCAAGTAGCTCTCATTATACTGTCTATTTAAATAATGGCGAATTTTTTGCCTTTTTTACATTGGAGTTTGTTGGGTTCAATGATTGTTCACTATCAGACTCACGGCTGCCACTAGCCTCCTTTCTTATAAGAAATTTATCCATTGTGAAGGAATGCACTAAAATCAATAAACATGGTACTCTTGTCCTGCAAATACACTGGTGACTGGTCAATGGGAATTATCATAAAACCCCAACAGACTGAATGAAACAAAAAGGCTAGTAATGTGATTGGTGAAGTGCACTACCATGACCACTCAAGTACTGTCTCAACCGACACTGACAACAAGACACCGAGAGTATGCAATGAGAGCGAGACTCAGACACGTATGATACGCGTAGGCAAGGTGACCAGAGCTCTGCTTTTGAGCGGAACAAATCAGTTAACTGATTGTACATATGCCCTACTTTTTTAATGTTACTAATATGTTCTGCTTTCTTATAAGTGTGCCCCAATATTTACTGAATTGTATGTCTGAGAGAGAGAGAGAGAGAGAGAGAGAGAGAGAGAGAGAGAGAGAGAGAGAGAGAGAGAGAGAGAGAGAGAGAGAGAGAGAGATGTTATGTAATGGTTGATAGACCATCCATCCTCACATGTACATTCATCCAACGTTGTTTATATGTGAAGCTTTTAATAGTACAGGAGTCTCAAATGATGTGCATTTCTTTTACAGAAATATACCTACCAAAGACTGAACAAAAGGCATGCACATGATTTTAAGTAAAATTTAAATAACTATTGGCAAAGATATGTAAATTGTATTCATAATTATATCAAAAGATATGTGTGCATGTGTGTGTGTGTGTGTGTGTGTGTGTTTATAATTCCATATATATATATATATATATATATATATATATATATATATATATATATATATATATAATATATACATATTGTGTATGTATGTATGTATTTATGTATGTGCTTTTTTATGCATACACACACACACATGTACGGTATATATAAGAGGGAAGTGTCCTTCTTTTAGCTCACAAATCTGGTTACATTACGATGATTACGTATATGATACATATATCAATTATCAAACTTGAAGTGATTAAACTCCTAACATCGATTGCAGATGATAGCAACAACGGGCAGCCTGAAGATCAAAATTCAATAACAACATAGCAATATACTCATTACAAGTAGACACATTGCTACATTAAAATGCAACTATTTTGGTTGAACAAAAGGAACTATACTAAAAACGGTTTGAAAGCATGAGGCAATACCACGTCATACATCCCAGACAGAACGACGCCCATCACAATACCGAATGCCATCTCCACTTATAATATTAAACTTTTATTAATTGTAGAATTATTATAAATATTATGACGGACTCAAATGGCTGAAAGTTACTTATGTAAACTGCAAAGTAGGCTATATTTTAAATAATTGTCAGTATCAATAAGCGTTACTTTTCATTCATGTGAAACCAAAATCTATACCCATTTTTCGTATTTTCTGGTGTGCCATGACTATATTTCGTGGCACACTTCAAATAATCTCGTGGCACACCAGTGTGCCGTGGCACACTGGTTGAGAATCACTGACCTAGAGACTCAGAAGGTACTTCCCTAATTACAAATAGTAAATAGTCTATGCCTTCATCCCAATCAGATTCAGATTTAATACAAAATTTCCTAAGCAACGACTTTAAAGTCTGATGATGCCGTTCTAATGCTCCCTGAGATTCTGGGTGATAAGGAGATGAGAGAGACTGTTTTATACACAACTCATTCATAGTTTTCTGAAAAACATCACTAGTAAAATTAGTAATTTATCACACTGGATTTCCTTAGGAAACCCGTAAGTTGTAAATACTTTGAGTAAGTGGTTAAGAACATTCTTAGAGGAAATATTCCTGACTGGAAGTGCAATAGGAAATCGTGAGGTAGGGCACATTATAGTCACAAGATATTGATTACCTTTCTTTGTCTTAGGCAGTGGACCTACACAATCCATGATAATTCGATGGAATGGCTCATGAGGTACAATAATAGGACTCAAAGGTGCCTTTGGTATAACCTCATTAGGTTTACCGGCAATTTGACAAATATGACAGTGTTTAATGAAATTTACAACATCCGCCTTCATTTTAGGCCAGAAAAAATCATAAGCTAAGCGGTTGTAAGTTTTAGTAATTCCAAAATGTGAATAAACATTATGAGCGAGCTCCAATACATCTTTACGTAAATCATGAGGGACTACTAACTGTTCTCTGTCACTCCATGTTTCATCATTACCCAGCCTAGGAGGTCTATATAACCTGAAAAGTACATCATCCTTAAAGTAATATCCAGGTACCTTTTCCATTCCTTTCTCCAATGCTTGCTTATAAACACCCTTTAAAGTTGGATCTTCTCCTGTAACTTTACAAGGCTTTTCTTGTTCATTTGTACTTTATCTGCGAGGTTGGGTACACTTACTTTCACTCGATCATTATTAACCATACGCGGGTCGTCACATTAACACAACCCTCCACTTTCGACTCCTTTTCATTTTCCTCTTTTCGCACTCACGATTTCTTTCATTTTCACTTTCCTCTATCATTCCAGGAGTTTCATACATTATCAGATTGGGTAACAACCGTTCTCCAACAAGATCGTTACCAAGTAACACTTGTACATTTGGCAAGGGGAAATTCCCTTCTCTAACAGCCATTTTTACTTTACTAGTTACATACGGACAATCCATGAACACTTCTGTAAGCGGCAATAGTTTAGTCAGTTAAATCCTGACTATGACATTTTCATCAAGCAATGTGAGATTTGGAACAACACTTTTAATTAAAATGCTTTGGTTTGAACCTGTATCCCTTAACATTCTTACTTTAATGGGTTTATCACTACTGTGCAATGATATTGTACTGTTACAAATGAATTTTTCAAACAAATTCTTATCCTGTGATACGCAATGCATTGTAGATTCTTTACCGGCGTCTGATTTGTATCTTGGGAACACCTTAACTGGAGCTCTGTTTTCAGTCACTTTTCCCCTCTTACATGCAGGATTTGGACAATGACTAATCATGTGGCCTTCCTTCTTACAATAATTGCAAAACAAACCCCTATCAATCTTCCCATCTTTATCACCCAGCGGTTCTGTTCTATGTTGTTTTACATTACCCAGACTGCCTTTATGTATTAATGAATAGTTATCAGCCAAAACAGCTGCCTTTTTTGAGATCCTCTCTTCCTTATCAGCTATATACAACATGATATTTTGAGGGAGACGTCTCTTAAATTCCTCAGTTACAATGAGATTAATTAATTCCTCATAAGTAACTACATCTTCTGAGTCAAGCCACTTCTTAAACAACCTTAATTTTTCTGCAGCAAATTCAGTCCAAGTCTTAATATGGGGCTTAACATAATTACGAAACTTTTGACGATAACCTTCACTAGTTACAGCATATGCATCTAAAACAGCTTTTTTGATTACTATATAGCTCGATTCGCCTACCAGACTACCAACAACAGTGGCAGCCTTCCCGACCAACTTAGGCTTAATGAGCCACACCCATTGTTCAAGAGGCCATTTCATGTAAGAAGCCAAGTCTTCGAAATTCTTAAAAACACGTCAACTTCAGTCTCGTCGAACTTAGAACTAATTTGATGCATCTAGTCAAATCAAATTTCATTGGTTGTCTAGCTTCTAGTTCTAATTCTTGCTTTTTATTTTCCATAGCTAACCTGATTTTACTCGTCCACTTGCTGAGCTAACTGAGCTTCATAGTCTAATTTAGCTTGAACAAACTCCAATTCCTTTTGCTGTCTTTCTAATAAAGCCTGATTTTCTATTTCCAACTCTCTCTTTTCTTCTCTAGTTCAGCATTTATGGTTTCCCTTTTTCATTTGCTCTAACTGAATAGCCCGCTTCATATACCTCTACATCCGACGATTTATCACCCACGTCACGATATATTTGCTGCCCTCAGAACTATCCACTAGGTCTTCACTTATACAATGCTGTACTATATAATTATGTACTACATCCTTCTTGCATTAGGAGGATACAATGCTGTACTATATAATTCACGCACTACATCCTTCTTTGCATTAGGAGGAAGAGCTACCCCAAATTTAGCTGCTAACAATAAAAGTTCATTCTTATTAGCGACAACAATGGAAGTCAGGTGTGACGCTTGGTCACTATGAAAATCATCAACACCAAAGAGCGGCATTTCGAGTTAGAGACGTCTACCTGTTAGTAACACCTTGTAAAACAATTGCTACTTCTGAAAGTAGGATATATAGTCTACACCATATAAAGTGTTAAACACTTGAAATCATAATTAATGTGCACAATGGAAACTTGAAGCGAATTCTGAAGTTAACACCTCGGAAAAGAATGCTTTGGACAAGGATAATTTGTTATAACGAGCATTTACACGAACTACCCATGTCGATGGCCGCTTAAGCAAAATATGTTACCTTTAAGATTTTCCGCTGAATGCTCCAAATACAACGAAAGTGGTTAATCAGTGCTCAAGACCCGATTATAAACTATATTGGCTTAGGTACAACCGTAATTAAAGTTTAAAGACACTTAAGGTCGATGGCTCGCGGACAGAACAATAGAGATACCTGCGTTAGCACTAAAAATAAAGCTTACTCTAAAAGGATTACGTATCACTGTTGAAACATCACTGAATTACTTGCACACTGTAACATTAATACTCAACACATGATAATCATATCTCACGATCAGAATACAAAATGTTACGTTGAAATGGATTTGGGCAGAATTTAATTTTAAATTTAGATCCGGACAGGCCCTCATTTGTCAAGGTCAGTTAAATCACAAAATTAACAATAGGTTATATGGAAAAACAATAAAACAATTACATTTAATTAACAAAAACTTCACATATCAAAATATTACCAATTAATTAATGTAACCAACATAATAAACATAATATTCTGCCCAATACCAAATCCAAAATATCATATGGTATAATAAACCGCACTCACAATGATCAGAGAAGTTCTTAACAAAGCGCTTACGCAGGCAGGAGCTGGGACGAGACACACATGTGGCAAATAAGCCAGAGCAAAGGAAAACGTGAGGTGGGGATGGGGAGAGAGGGGAAAAAGAGAACGGGACAGGGGGGGAATCAGAAGGTAGGTTTCACAAGGATACTGGAGAGCTACATTTTAACTTAATTTCAGGATTTCGTTTATTACAAAGAAGGTTACCATTAGTTATTTATCTAGGTATATACAATATGTACACGGATCCGTTTAATTAATGAGGAGGGAAGTTTACTTGACAATATATATATATATATATATATATATATATATATATATATATATATATATATATATATATATATATATATAATATATATATATATATATATATATATATATATATATATATATATATATATATATATATATATACATATATATATATAATTTATATTTATATATACTGCATGTATACACTATACATTTATATACTGTGTATATATACGAGGGTAAGTCAAAAAGTTCCAGGAAAATTGTTGAATGATGTATTTACACAGGAATGAAACAACCCAAATACTTGGTAAACAATTATCTGTGATGTAGTGATCATATAGACTTGTTACCTCAGTCATCCTCTTGCTACCGTGGTGTTAACATCTGCTTCAGAAAAGTAACTTCTTGAACCCATGGAAAATAAAAATTTTTGAGATGAGAGCTAACATCAAGTTCCTGACCACATGATTGGAAACCAGGAAAATTATTAAAGCTTTGCAACAAGTTTATGGAGATTCTTCTCCATCTAAATCAGTTGTTTATGATTGGATAAAGCAATTTAAGGATGGTCGGGAGGACCTCAAAGACAAAAAGAATTGTGGCTTTGGTGCAGAATCTAGTGGATGAAGATCGTCGGATTACTATCGATATGATAGCTAATGAAACTGGGATCTCCCATAGTTCCGCATTTTCAATTTTAAATGAAAATCTTGGTTTGAGTAAACTTTCAGCACGTTGGGTCCCAAAGCGTTGTTACGAAGACCAACTGCATCAAAGAGCTGAACTTTCTCTTGCAGTTTTAACGAAGATTGAATCAAATGAATCAGAGTTTTTTGACCGGATTGTTACTGGAGATGAAACTTGGATCCATCAATATGACCCAGAAAGTAAAATTCAATCAAAGCAATGGTTACCAAGAGGTTCAGCTGCACCAGTGAAGTTCAAAGTGGCGAGATCTGCCCAGAAGGTTGTGGCAACAGTGTTTTGGGACTCCAAAGGAGTGATTTTGATTGATTTCCTTGAAGGACAAAAAACAATCACGGGAACTACTACAAAGGTGTTTGCAAAAACTGAAGACTGCATTGGCTAAAAAACGTCGAGGAAAGTTGCACCGCAGAATTTTGTTCCATCATGATAACGCTCCAGCACATTCATCAAGGGTTGCAAGAGAAGTCCTACGGAAATTTAGGGTGAAACTCTTCCACATCCTCCTTATAGTCCTGATCTTGCTCCTTCAGATTTTCCTGTTCCCAAAACTCAAGGAACACTTAAGAGAGTCAGTTTGAATCTTTGGATGCTGCTAAACATGCAGTTTCAACATGGTTTAATAGAAAGGCCCCAAATTTCTACAAAGAAGGGTTGCAGAGGTGGAAACAGAGCCTTGAAAAGTGTATAGAGTTAGATGGTAGATATGTAGAAAAATGTTTGAATTTCCTTAAATAAAGAGTATATTGAATTTTTCCTGGAACTTTTTGATGTGTTGAAGGTTCTAACCGGCTGCTGAACATGTGTGTGTCTGTGTGTATGTGTTTGTTCTTTTTGTTCGTTGTACTTTTTGTCGTATATATATATATATATATATATATATATATAGGTTATATATATATATATATATACTGTATGTATACACTATATATATATATATATATATATATATATATATATATATATATATATATATATATATATATATATATATATATATATATATATATATATATATATATATATATATATATATATATATATATATATATATATATATATATATATATATATATATATATATATTATTGTTACATATGGGGCATTGGCTGATGAGTTATTTACTGGATTAACATAATTTATAAGGCCCTGCATGCCAAGGACACACGTAACCTGTCAATTGAAGCTACAAATTAACTTAAAGACAGCTGTTATAAATGAAATAGGTCGCCAGTCGAGGAGAACCCTCGACACAAAAAATAAAGTAACTAAGGACAGTCAATTTCCTATTCGTTAATATGGTTTTAAAAAACGGGCTCTTCCGAACAATGGATTTGAGACACAAGGCTGCATAAAGAATGTAAATGACTTGCTTAACCTTCCTTATTCTTAGTTAATTCATGGGAATAGTTAATGTCACTAAACAATATAAATTATTCATAATCTAGACTTCATCAAAGCAAATTGTTGCTGGGGGTTATCTATATGGTGGCGAAAGAATGAAACAAAGGGAAACTGGAAATACAGTACAAGAAAAGATGCTAGTAAATTGTGAAGTTTTGAACAAAACTCAGACTTACCGTGGACGACTAGTTGTTGCGCATACAACGGACGATCGGAAGTTCTGGGATTAATTCGCCACTTCACTTAGTAACATAAGACTGTAAGACAAAGGGGTGAAGAGACCGAAACGCATTCGGACGTGCGTTCGGGACGGAGGTCTGTTTCTCTCTCTCTGGCCCAACCTCGCTGGGTCAGACACACAGGAGCCGGCGTTCATGCCCTCAGGGTCTGAAATTTTGTCAAAACATCCGCCAACAGAACAGGTAAAGAAAGCTTAAGACCACCTTCCATAAGGTTAATTGTGGAAACTTTTCCTACGGGGTTAAGGCCCTAATGCTACCTACCCTTGCTCTGAATGGACGTTAAGTTTTTTTTAATTTCCTAGCACTAACTCGGCCGATACAACTGCCTTGGTCAGAATGATATTCCTACAAATAAATACATAGAGGGCGAACAGCAGAATATTTTATAAATATTATATATATATATATATATATATATATATATATATATATATATATATATATATATATATATATATATATATATATATATATATATATATATATATATATATATATATATATATATAATAATACATCATCTATAAATACAGTTTTTCCAGTTTACAGGAACACAGAAATTGACTAAAATTATGGTCAATGTTGAAGGTTCTGTTGCAATGGCTGTTTTATGTATACATGAAATTCATTCATAATCTAAATGTACCATTTGCTAAATGGTTCATTCAACAAATATATATTTGTTCAAGTAATGGGTTTTACAGAAAAAATGATTGTTAAAAAAAGCTTTCATGTCATTTCGAACGTTCTGAATTATGCATTAATTTTAATTTGTTGTCCCTCTTCCATAGATAGCACTCTGCTCAACTCAAGAACTTATTATTCTCCATTTTTCTAAAGAAATGATAAATTTTAAAATTTATTTCTTTTGGCATTCTATTTCTCGTATATAATGTGGTTTGGATTCACAATAACTTTAGCTGTAGGTCCGTTGCTGTTTATTCTCTGTAATTTGGTTCTTGCAGAGTTAAAATAAGGTTTCTAATCCTTTGGGCCAGCCTGGGAGAGCTGTTAATCAGCTCAGTTAAAGAAGGCTTAAGAAAGGTATTGGAAGTGGCAGAGATATATATATTATATATATATATATATATATACAGGAAGTCTCGAGAAAGGATTAGGATCAGGGGATTATATTAGAGGAACAGTCAAAAGTGGTAGAAGTGTCAAAAATTTAGAAAAGAAGACTTTAGTGGTTTGGGTATCTTGCAAATGACATAAGGATTTTTATTGAGTCATTGGAGAAGGGTCAAAATTTGGGCATGGAGGTGGTTGGGAGGAGGAGGAGGGAAGGCCAGGATTCAGATGGAGAGAGAGAGAGCAGAGAGAGAGAAAAAGGGTTAAGAGAATTATCCAAGATAAAAGACTTGGAGATTTTACATGGAACACATTGCTATACTTTTACTTTGGGTAAAGGCTGAAGACAAAGAAGCTTTCTCTATTATCCTTGACTACTGATAATTAATCTTTGAAATTATAATAATATATTTTCAAAGTCATCTTAAACACTAGCCCCATTTGTCTGTCAGAGTGAATACCTCTTTACTTTTTATGTTACGCCTTACAGCTTTCTTGATAACTTTGAGAGAGAGAGGTCATAACAGTGTCTCAACTTATCCCAACATGAATTTTCCTTCTGGTTACATTTTGCCATTCTTGAATGCCAGTAGACAAATATGACTGCCCAGACCTCAGAGATTTCAAGAAAAGAAAGAACAACACTGTATTAATAAGATTTAAAACTTGCTTTTAAACTGGAGTGAACTGGTCCATCAACTCTTTAAGATAATTTAGTTTTATTTCCAAAGTGCATGTACTAAATTTCCAGCAACTCACACAAAGAAAAACTATTCGCTACACAAATGATCAACATAGTGCAAAGAGATTCAAGTACAAAAGTTGCTTTTTCTGAGATGTGAACGGGGCTGAACTTTAGATATGATAATTCCAGTTTGTTGTAAAAAGAGAATGCTTCAATGTCACATAGTCTGCTTTGAGAGATAATGGAGAGAAATAGTCTGCTTTGAAAATGCATAAATGTTGTAATTTCAGTTACTATATACTCCTTTATTGTTATTTAATCTTATTAATATTTAAAATTAGCACTTATTTTGGACAAAGATGAAACTTAACAGTCCAAACATAGTTATGTCATCTCCCACAAATTTGATTTCCAAATCTGATGCAAGTCCTTCTATTAAAGTCTTTGGTACTTATTCAGCATTAAAAACATTACCCACCCTCTTTATAGTTAACACTAAAAGCAATGAGAGGTACCAGCTTTGTGATTGGGAAATCCCACCCTTCCATGTTTTGAAATGTCTTTCAAGGAAGGGGAAGGGAAATAGTTTTACAAAAGTTCATCCCCTTTATCTAGGTCAGTCTGTAGTGGAGGCCAAACACAAGCAATTAAGGTACCATTCTCACTGGAGAGAATGGGGTTTTTGATGAAATCTGTTATTGGCGCTTGACATGTAATCCTCCTGCCGGTATCAAAATGACAAAATGAGTCCAAGCATATAAAAAAATTGTCACAAAGTGATGATGTTATATTTGCATATTTTTATGTTTATAAAAGTAATCTGAGAATTTCTTTGTAAGGATATTTGCAGTACAGATTAAATCTCAAAGAATTGGACTTTTGTTAAAATATAGAAATTTTTCTGTTTTTCGGGGATGATAAAATATAAGGTTAATGGAACATCAAGAATATAAAATGATTTAACATATAAGGTTTAACTTTTATCGAACAAACAGTGGATACAGTATAAATTTTAAAATTATGATTATTTTTTCATCATAAAAATGTTTTAGTTATTAAAATAAAATGAAAAATCAGGTAATTAGTGAATATTGCTTAGTTGAAAAAACAGGAATTTGAAATTTTCATTCTGCAGATCTGTTGACACCGAGTAATTTCAAATTTCTTTGAGAACGAAATTAAAACTTTTTTAATTTTAATTTTTAATTACAACTTTGCAATGATTCCTGCATTTATTTGAGTTTTTCAAAAGAAAAACCCCTTCAAAACAGATATTGACCATTCTGCTGTTTTGATGCATATTCTGGCCGATAATCGTCCATTTGGCGTCCCTAAAAATCTAGTTGGTTGGTATTACAGAATTTCTATAAGTAAGAAACACTTCACTTTATCATATGTGCTTGAAAACAACGAATGTTTATTTATAATTCAAAGTTTAACTAATGAAACCTCCAAATATTACCATTCTGCAAAATGTTTTTGCTTATTTCTTCCTTCGTCGTTATCTTGGTGTTTTGCCCGAAACAATTTCCATTATTGTAAAAAGGTTTATTATTTAATCCACACAGTCTTGAAAATAAATGACACAGTAATGCATTTTATACAGAGTTTATCTCTTTTAAAAACCTCCAAACATTGACCATTCTAATTGTTTTGGATGCATCATTTTCTTCCAAAGTACAAAGGTGTCAGAACAGCTGTCTGAAATTCTATAAAAAAATGAAAAACCTTGAATTTTATTCCTTTGTTTTACATGATTACAAACTTATAAATCTTATACCGAAACATTGAGTTTTTCATCATAAAATCCAACATTGACCATTCTGCCATTCTACAGTTAACTGTTTACTTCCGTCAGGAAGCGTTGTCATGCAAGTAAACCTGTAAAACATGATGTTAAAACACCATGTGAAACTAATTAGTGTTTTTATCTAAAAAAAAAAAAAAGCATACAAAACTAAATGTAGTTGGACAAGATATACTTTTAAATTTCACAGACACATAACTCTTACTTCTAGATAGATAGAAAGTGTGTGTGTGTGGTTGTGGTGGAAGATAAAAGGTCAAAAACCTTATTTATATGAGACATTAATTAACATAATTTTGGGAACCCAGGTCTCATCTGTGTCCCTGATTTTTTATTCTATCTACTAAATATGGAAAGATGATTGGGAAAGAGATAATGTTTTACTTCATATGTATGTGTAATTTTCATCCATGTCCTGTTGGTATGCAGGTGATTTTGTTTTAGGATAAAATTCTTTTATTCCCTATGATGTTTACTAGAAATTAAAAACTGTCTGCGGCTTTCCAGTCCGGTTAATATTTTCTGGAAAACAAATTCTGTGAAGATTTGATGATTAAATCATCAATGTCATCTGATTTTCAATGTCCAAATAATAGGTGCATTTTTGGTTTTGATTAATATGGTAATATAACAAGTTCCAGCATCAAAAATATCTGTAAAATCATTGGTTTACAAAATATAAATTAGCCACATCCAGTTTATCATCCTTCAAAACTGCAAAAAGTAGGAAAATTGTAATTACACTGAAGATATCTCACTGATCTTTTGTGACTAAAAATCTTTAAAAAGTGAACATTAAAATATAAACTTTACAAATTACAAAAAGTTGCTGAAATTAACAAAAATACATCACTGGGCTACACTAGCCCCTCTTTACTGCAGTGATAGTTCTGAAGGTCGAGCCCTATGGATCTTCAGATAATCACCAAATAAATTGATTAGTTACCCTGAGTTGTGTTCAGTACTTTTTGGAGTCATTCAAAGAAGGCTTTTGTCGTTAAAATCCACTGTTTGTCTGTTGCAGTCTTGACCTTTGTAGTATATTTTATTCACCTTATTAATAGCTTGTTGTGTGGCAAATGTAGCTTATACTGAGGGCTTAGATGGGTAGAAGTTACATTAGGTGTTGGGGGGTCGTATTGAATTCTTTAAGTGCCTATTTGAATATATTCGAAGCCTTCTGATAAGTAGGCTACAGCCGACCATGATCTTTACAAAGACATCGTGGTAGCTTAGGAAATGAACATAAAAAACAGCGAAAGTGGGTTTCCTATATAATGTGAAACCATAACTGTTCTGTTCTCTTATGATTAGTACATCTAGGAACGGCAATTCTTCGTCATTTTCCCATTCTGTTTTAAATTTTATGGTCAGAAATAGCGGATTTAGTCTATTAAAAAATTAAGTGAAATCTCGCCAGCTATTGCCCCAGAACATGAAAATAGCATCTACGAATCTAAGCCAGATCATATTGCGGGGTTTGATAGACAACAAAATTTCTGTTTCAAAATATTCCATGTACAGGTTTGCTGGAAGCGGGGATAGGGAACTGCCCATGCTACAGCCAATGATAGAAGGGGGGGATAGGGAACTCAAGATGCTGCAGCCAATGATAGAAGGGGGATAGGGAACTTGCCCATGATACAGGGGGGATAGGGAAATTTAATGATAGAAGAAGGGGATAGGGAAACCCATGCTATAGCCAATGATAGAAGGGGGATAGGAACTGCCCAACACAGCCAATGATAGTCTTGCCCATGCTATAGCCAAATAGGGGATAGCAGTAGAA
This sequence comes from Macrobrachium rosenbergii, assembly GCF_040412425.1. NCBI lineage: Eukaryota > Metazoa > Arthropoda > Malacostraca > Decapoda > Palaemonidae > Macrobrachium > Macrobrachium rosenbergii. The sequence goes on from NC_089798.1 coordinate 13,421,091, forward strand.
AGGGTGATAGGAACTGCTCATGTGACTGACAGCCAGTGATAGAAGGGGGGGATAGGGAACTGCCCATGCTACAGCCAATGATAGAAGGGATAGGGAACTGCCCATGTACAGCCAGTGAAGAGGGTGATAGGGAAATGCCCATGCTACAACCAATGATAGAAGGGGGATAGGAACTGCCCATACTACAGCCAATGATAGAAGGGGGATAGGGAACTGCCCAATGATGCTAAACAGCCAATGCCAATGATAGAAGGATAGGGAAACTACCCATGCTACAGCCAATGATAGAAGGGGGATAGGGAACTGCCCATGCTACAGCCAATGATAGAAGGGGGACAAGGAATAAATGATAGAAGGGGGTTAGGGCAGTGATAGAAGTGGGGTAGGAACTGCCCATGACAGCCAATGATAGAAGGGGATAGGAACTACCCATGCTACAGCCATGATAGAAGGATAGGAACTACCCATGCTACAGCCAAGATGAAGGGGGATAGGGAACTGCCATGCTACAGCCAATGATAGAAGGGGGATAGGGAACTGTCATAAATAGATAGAAGGGGATAGGGAACTGCCCATGCTACAGCCAATGATAAAGGGGGTAGGAACTGCCCATGCTACAGCCAATGATAGAAGGGGGATAGGGAACACCCATGCTACAGCCAATGATAGAAGGGGATAGGGAACTGCTGTGCCACAATGATAGAAGGGGGATAGGGAACTGCCCATGCTACAGCCAGTGATAGAAGGGGGATAGGAACTGCTCATGCCACAGCCAGTGATAGAAGGGATAGGAACTGCCATGCCACAGCCAATGATAGAAGGGGGGATAGGGAACTGCCCCATGCTACAGCCATGATGATAGGGAACTGCTCATGCCAGCCATGTGATGAAGGGGGATAGGGAACTGCCCACACAGCCAATGATAGAAGGGGGAGAGGGAACTGCCCATGACCAGCCAATGATAGAACATTTAGGAACACCCATGCCACAGCCAATGATAGAAGGGGATAGGAACTACCCATGCTAGAAATGATAGAAGGGGGATAGGGAACTGCCCATGCTACAGCCAATGATAGAAGGGGGATAGGGAACTGCCCATGCTACAGCCAATGATAGAAGGGGGGATAGGGAACTGCCCATGCTGAGCCAATGATAAAGGGGGATATCAGTGACAGGGATAGGGAACTGCCCATGCTACAGCCAATGATAGAAGGGGGATAGGGAACTGCCCATGCTACAGCCAGTGATAGAAGGGGGGATAGGAACTGCCCATGCTACAGCCAATGATAGAAATGCTGCCAGTGATAGAAGGGGGATAGGGAACTGCCCATGCCAGCTAATGATAGAAGGATAGGGAACTGCCCATACAGCCAGTGATAGAAGGGGGGGATAGGAACTGCCCATGCTACTGATGATACAAAGCCCATGCTACAGCCAATGATAGAAGGTGGATAGGAACCCCTGACAGCCAATGATAGAAGGGGGATAGGGGAACTGCCCATGCTACAGCCAATGATAGAAGGGGGATAGGGAACTACCCATGCTAGCCAATGATAGAAGGGGATAGGAACTGCCCAGCCAATGATAGAAGGGGGAGGAACACCCATGCTAAGCCAATGATAGAAGGGGGATGAGGGAACTGCCCATGCTAGCCAATGATAGAAGGGGGATAGGGAAACTGCCCATGCTACAGCCAATGATAGAAGGGGGATAGGGAACTACCCATGCTAACAGCCAATGATAGAAGGGGGATAGGGAACTGCCCATGCTACAGCCAATGATAGAAGGGGATAGGGAACTACCCATGCTACAGCCAATGATAGAAGGGGGGGATAGGAACTGCCCATGATTACAGCCAATGATAGAAGGGGATAGGAACTACCATGCTACAGCCATAGAAGCCAATGATAGAAGGGGGATAGGAACTACCCATGCTACAGCCAATGATAGAAGGGGATAGGGAACTGCCGCTACAGCCAATGATATATAAGATAGGGAACTGCCCATGCTACAGCCAGTGATAGAAGCATTATTTGAACCACAGCCAATGATAGAAGGGGATGGGGAACTGCCATGCTACAGCCAGTGATAGAAGGGGGATAGGAACTGCCCATGCTACAGCCAGTGATAGAAGGGGGAGGAACTGCCCATGCTACAGCCAATGATAGAAGGGGGATAGGGAACTACCCATGTTACAGCCAATGATAGAAGAAGGGGATAGGGAACTGCCCATGCTACAGCCAATGATAGAAGGGGGATAGGGAACTGCCCATGCTACAGCCAATGATAGAAGGGGGATAGGGAACTGCCCATTCTACAGCCAATGATAGAAGGGGGGATAGGGAACTTTATGCCACAGCCAATGATAGAAGGGGATAGGGAACTGCCCATTTCAGCCAATGATAGAAAGGGGGGATAGGAACTGCCCATGCTACAGCCAATGATAGAAGGGGGATAGGAACTGCCCATGCCACAGCCAATGATGGGATAGGGTAGGGGGTGATAGGAACTGCCAATGATAGAGCCAATGATAGAAGGGTGATAGGGAACTGCCCATGCTACAGCCAATGATAGAAGGGGATAGGGAACTACCCAGCCAATGATAGAAGGGGGGGATATCTTTACTAGTATACAAAATTGCCCATGCTACAGCCAATGATAGAAGGGGGATAGGGAACTGCCCATGCTACAGCCAATGATAGAAGGGGGATAGGGAACTGCCCATTCTGAAGGGGATAGGGAACTGCCATTACAGTAATGATAGAAGGGGTGATAGGAACTGCCCATGCTACAGCCAATGATAGAAGGGGGGATAGGGGGATAACGCCCATGCTACAGCCAGTGATAGAAGGGGAATAGGCCCAACTACAGCCAAGGGGATGCCTGCCCCAAGCCAATGATAGAAGGGTTAGGGAACTGCCCATGCTACAGCCAGTGATAGAGAAGGGGATAGGAACTGCCCATGCTGCAGCCAATGATAGAAGGGGATAGGGAAACCTAATGTACAGCCATGATAGAAGGGGAGTGAACTACTACAGCCAATGATAGAAGGTGATGAACTACCCAGCAGAGCCAATGATAGAAGGGGGATAGGGAACCGGCCCATACAGCCAATGATAGAAGGGGATAGGGAACTGCTCATGCCATGGCCGATGATAGAAGAGGACAGGGAACTGCACCATGCCACAGCCAATGATAGAAGGGGATAGGAACTGCCCATGCTACAGCCAGTGATAGAAGGGGATAGGGAACCATGCCCATGATACAGCCACAGATAGAAGGGGACAGGCTGCCCATGCCACAGCCAATGATAGAAGGGGGATAGGAACTGCCCATGCTACAGCCAATGATAGAAGGGGGATAGGAACTACCCATGCTACAAGCCCAGTGAGCAGAAGGGGTGATAGGAACTGCCCATGCTACAGCCAATGATAGAGGAGGGATAGGGGGTGATAGTGGGGAACTGCCCATGCTACAGCCAATGATAGAAGGGGGATAGGAACTGCCCATGCTACAGCCAGTGATAGAAGGGGGTAGGGAACCGCCCATGCTACAGCCAATGATACTGGGGGATAGAGAACTGCCCACTGCAGCCAAGATAGAAGGATAAAGGGAAAACTGCCCATGCCACAAACAAATGATAGGAAGGGGGGGATAGGGAACCGCCCATGCTGTAGCAATGATAGCTGGGATAGGGAACTGCCCATGCGTGAAGGGGATAGGGACTGCCAGTGATAGAAGGGGGATAGGAACTGCCATGCTACAGCCAATGATAGAAGGTGATAGGGATAGAAAGGAGCTGCCCATACTGCAGCCAGTGATAGAAGGGGATGAGAGGAACTGCCATGCTGGCAATGATAAAACTACCATGCTGCAATAATGATAGAGAAGGGTGATGGGAGCACTGCCCATGCTACAGCTAATGATAGAAGGGGATGAACTGCCCATGCCACAGCCAATGATAGAAGGGGGATAGGGAACTGCCCATGCTACAGCCAATGATAGAAGGGGATAGGGAACTGCCCATGCTACAGCCAATGATAGAAGGGGGATAGGAACTGCCCATGCTACAGCCAATGATAGAAGGGGGATAGGGAACTGCCCATGCTACAGCCAATGATAGAAGGGGGGGATAGGGAACTGCCCATGTTACAGCCAAGATGATAGATAGGGAAACTGCCCATGCTACAGCCAATGATAGAAGGGGGATAGGGAACTGCCCATGCTACAGCCAGTGATAGAAGGGGGGGATAGGAAATGCCCATGCCACAGCCAGTGATAGAAGGGGATAGGAAATGCCCATGCTGCAGCCAATGATAGAAGGGGGATAGGAACTGCCCATGCTACAGCCAATGATAGAAGGGGGATAGGGAACTGCCCATGCACAGCCAATGATAGAAGGGTGATAGGGAACTCACCCATGCTAAGGGGATGACTGCCAGTGATAGAAGGGGGATAGGGAACTGCCCATGCTACAGCCAATGATAGAAGGGGGATAGGGCTGCCCATGCAGCCAGTGATAGAAGGGGATAGGGAACTGCCAATGATAGAATGATAAAACTACCATGCAGCCAGTGATAGAGAAGGGTGATAGGGAACTGCCCATGCTACAAACCAATGATAGAAGGGGATAGGAACTGCCCATGCTACAGCCAGTGATAGAAGGGGATAGGGAACTGCCATGCTACAGCCAATGATAGAAGGGGGATAGGGAACCGCCCATGCTACAGCCAATGATAGAAGGGGGTGATAGGGGATAGGGAACTGCCCATGCCACAGCCAATGATAGAAGGGGATAGGGAACTGCACCCATGCAGCAGCCAATGATAGAAGGGGATAGGAACTGCCCATGCTACAGCCAATGATAGAAGGGGGATAGGAACTCACACAGCCAATGATAGAAGGGGGATAGGAACTGCCCATGCCACAGCCAATGATAGAAGGGGGATAGGGAACTGCCCATGCTACAGCCAATGATAGAAGGATAGGGAAAATCCCATGCCACAAGCCAATGATAAGAAGGGGGGGATAGGGAACCGCCCATGCTTCAGCCAATGATAGAAGGGGATAGGGAACTGCCCATGCAGCCAATGATAGAAGGGGGATAGGAACTGCCCATGCTACAGCCAATGATAGAAGCCCATGCTACATAGGTGATAGAAGGGGGATAGGGAACTACCCATGCTACAGCCAATGATAGAAAGGATAGGGAACTGCCCCATGCTACAGCCAATGATAGAAGAGGGATGAGAACCCTTGCATGCTGCAGACAATGATAGAAGGGGAGATAGGAACTACCCATGCTACAGCCAATGATAGAAGGGAGATGAGAACTGCCCATACTACAGCCAATGATAGAAGGCGATAAGGAACCCATGCTACAGCCAATGATAGAAGAGGGGATAGGGAACTACCCATGCTACAGCCAATGATAGAAGGGGGTTAGGAACTGCCCATGTTACAGCCAAATAGAGGGGATAGGTGGCTGCCCATGCTACAGCCAATGATAGAAGGGGGATAAGGAACTGCCCATGCTGGCAGCCAGTGATAGGGAACTGGGATCACCCACACAGCCAAGGGGAGAACTGCCCATGTACAGCCAATGATAGAAGGGAGGATAGGGAACTACCCATGCTACAGCCAATGATAGAAGGGGATAGGGAACTGCCCATGATAGAAGGGGATAGGAACTGCCCATACAGCCAATGATAGAAGGGGGATAGGAACTGCCCATGCTACAGCCAATGATAGAAGGGGGATAGGGAACTGCCCATGCTACAGCCAATGATAGAAGGGGGATAGGGAACTGCCCATACAGCCAATGATAGAAGGGGATAGGGAACTGCCCATGCTACAGCCAATGATAGAAGGGGATAGGGAACTGCCCATGCCTACAGCCAATGATAGAAGGGGGATAGGAACTGCCCATGCTACAGCCAATGATAGAAGGGGGATAGGAACTGCCCATGCTACAGCCAATGATAGAAGGGGATAGGGGGGATAGATAGGAACTGCCCATGCTACAGCCAATGATAGAAGGGGATAGGGAACTGCCCATGCATGCTACAGCCAATGATAGAAGGGGGATAGGAACTGCCCATGCTACAGCCAATGATAGAAGGGGGATAGGGAACTGCCCATGCTACAGCCAATGATAGAAGGGGGGATAGGGAACTGCCCATGCTACAGCCAATGATAGAAGGGGGATAGGGAACTGCCCATGCTACAGCCAATGATAGAAGGGGGATAGGGAACTGCCCATGCTACAGCCATGATAGAAGGAGGGGGATAGGGAACTGCCCATGCTGACAGCAATGATAGAAGGGGGATAGGAACTGCCCATGCTACAGCCAATGATAGAAGGGGATATAGGAACTGCCCATGCTACAGCCAATGATAGAAGGGGGGGATAGGGAACTGCCCATGACAGCCAATGATAGAAGGGGGATAGGAACTGCCCATGCTACAGCCAATGATAGAAGGGGGATAGGAACTGCCCATGCTACAGCCAATGATAGAAGGGGGATAGGGAACTGCCCATGCTACAGCCAATGATAGAAGGGGGATAGGAACTGCCCATGCCCAGCCAATGATAGAAGGGGATAGGGAACTGCCCATGCTACAGCCAATGATAGAAGGGGATAGGAACTACCCATGCTACAGCCAATGATAGAAGGGGGATAGGGAACTGCCCAACAGCCAGTGATAGAGAGGGGGATAGGGAACTGCCCATGCTACAGCCAATGATAGAAGGGGGGAACTGATAGAATAGGAACTGCCCATGCTACAGCCAATGATAGAAGGGGGGGGATAGGAACTGCCCATGCTACAGCCAATGATAGAAGGGGGGGCTGCAGCCAATGAGAAGGGGATAGGGAACTGTCCATGCCAGCCAATGATAGAAGGGGATAGGAACTGCCCATGCTACAGCCAATGATAGAAGGGGGGATAGGGAACTGCCCATGCTACAGCCAGTGATAGAAGGGGGATAGGGAACTGCCCATGCTACAGCCAATGATAGAAGGGGGGATAGGGAACTACCCATGCTACAGCCAATGATAGAAGGGGGGGGAACTGCCCATGCTACAGCCAGTGATAGAACTGCCCATGCCATGCTACAGCCACAGCCAATGATAGAAGGGAGATAGGGAACTGCCCATGCTACAGCCAATGATAGAAGGGGGATAAGGGAACTACCCAGCCAATGATAGAAGGGGGATAGGAACTGCCCATGCTACAGCCAATGATAGAAGGGGGATAGAAGGGGATAGGAACTGCCCATGCCACAGCCAATGATAGAAGGGGATAGGGAACTACCCATGCCCAATGATAGAGGGCCAATGACAGCCAATGATAGAAGGGGATAGGGAACTGCCCATGCTACAGCCAATGATAGAAGGGGTGCAGCCAATGATAGAAGGGGGAACTGCCCCCAGCCAATGATAGAAGGGGGATGAACTGCCCATGCTACAGCCAATGATAGAAGGGGGATAGGGAACTGCCCATGCTACAGCCAATGATAGAAGGGGGATACTACAGCCAATGATAGAAGGGGGATAGGAACTGGCCCATGCTACAGCCAATGATAGAAGGGGGAACTGGGGGAACTGCCCATGCTACAGCCAATGATAGAAGGGGGGATAGGGAACTGCCCATGCTACAGCCAATGATAGAAGGGGATAGGAACTGCCCATGCTACAGCCAATGATAGAAGGGGGATAGGCCCAATGATAGAAGGGGATAGGGAACTCCCATGGACCCATGCTACAGCCAATGATAGAAGGGGATAGGGGCCCATGCACACAATGATAGGGAACTGCCCATGCTACAGCCAATGATAGAAGGGGATAGGAACTGCCCATGCTACAGCCAATGATAGAAGGGGATAGGGAACTGCCCATGCTACAGCCAATGATAGAAGGGGGATAGGGAACTGCCCATGCTACAGCCAATGATAGAAGCAGATAGGGCCCATGCCACAGCCAATGATAGAAGGGGGATAGGAACTGCCCATGCTACAGCCAATGATAGAAGGGGGATAGGGAACTACCCATGCTACAGCCAATGATAGAAGGGGGATAGGAACTGCCCATGCTACAGCCAATGATAGAAGGGTGATAGGGAACTGCCCATGCTACAGCCAATGATAGAAGGGGATAGGAACTGCCCATGCTACAGCCAATGATAGAAGGGGATAGGGAACTGCCCATACAGCCAATGATAGAAGGGGGATAGGAAACTGCCCATGCTACAGCCAATGATAGAAGGGGGATAGGGGGAACTGGCCATGCTACAGCCAATGATAGAAGGGGGGATAGGGAACTGCCCATGCTACAGCCAATGATAGAAGGGGTGATAGGGAACTGCCCATGCTACAGCCAATGATAGAAGGGGGGATAGGGAACTGCCCATGTTACAGCCAATGATAGAAGGGGGGGGATAGGAAACTGCCCATGTTACAGCCAATGATAGAAGGGGGATAGGAAACTACCCATGCTACAGCCAATGATAGAAGGGGGTAGGAACTGCCCATGCTACAGCCAATGATAGAAGGGGGATAGGGAACTGCCCATGCTACAGCCAGTGATAGAAGGGGATAGGAACTGCCCATGCTACAGCCAATGATAGAAGGAGGATAGGGAACTACCCGTACTGCAGCCAGTGATAGAAGGGGATGAGAGGAACTGCCATGCTGGCAATAGAAGGGGGATAAAACTACCATGCTGCAATAATGATAGGGGTGAAGGGAGCACTGCCCATGCTGCAATAATGATAGAAGGGGATGAGGAACTGCCCATGCTACAGCCAGTGATAGAAGGGGATAGGAACTGCCGTACTACAGCCAATGATAGAAGGGAGGATGGGGAACTGCCATGCTACAGCCATTGATAGAAAGGGGATAGGAAATGCCATGCCACAGCCAATGATAGAAGGGGATAAAGAACTGCACCCATGCTACAGCCAATGATAGAAGGGGATAAGGGCTGCCCATGCTATAGCCAGTGATAGAAGAGAGGGGATGAGGAACTGCCACATGTGCCACAGCCAATGATAGAAGGGGGATGGAACTACCCATGCTACATATGTCGATGATAGGGGAGGATCAGTGATAGAAGGGGGATGAACTGCCCATGCTACAGCCAATGATAGAAGGGGATAGGGGAACTATCCATGCTACAGCCAATGATAAGAAGGGGATAGGGAACTGCCATACTACATGATAGAAGGGGATAAACTACCCATGCAGCCAATTGATGAAGGGGGTTATAGGAACTGCCCATGCTACAGCCAATGATTGAAGGGGATAGGAACTGCCCATGCTACAACCAATAATTAGCAAGGGATAAGGGAACTACCCATGCTACAGCCAATGATATTGAAGAGGAGGAGGATAAAGACTACCATGCTAAGTAATGATAGAAGGGGATGAGGAACATATGCAATAATGAAATACGAGAGGATAGAGAACTACTACAGCCAATGATAGAAGAGGATGAACTACTTATGCACATTAGTGATGAAGGAGACCAGGAACTGCTATGCTACAATAATGATAGAAGGATAAGGGGACTTCCCATGCTACAGCCAGTGATAGAAGGGGGATAGGGAACTGCCCATGCTACAGCCAATGATAGAAGGGAGGATAGGGAACTACCCATGCTACAGCCAATGATAGAAGGGGGGATAGGGAACTGCCCATGCTACAGCCAATGATAGAAGGGGGATAGAGAACTACCCATGCTACAGCCAATGATAGAAGGGGGGATAGGGAACTGCCCATGCTACAGCCAGTGATAGAAGGGGGGATAGGGAACTGCCCATGCTACAGCCAATGATAGAAGGGGGGGATAGGGAACTACCCATGCTACAGCCAATGATAGAAGGGGATAGGGAACTGCCCATGCTACAGCCAATGATAGAAGGGGGGATAGGGAACTGTCCGTGCTACAGCCAATGATAGAAGGGGTATAGGAACTGCCCAGCAGCCAATGATAGAAGGGGGGGATAGGGATAGAGCCAATGATAGGGGGTTAGGGGAACTGCCCATGCTACAGCCAATGATAGAAGGGGGATAGGGAACTGCCCATGTTACAGCCAATGATAGAAGGGGGATAGGTAACTGCCCATGCTACAGCCAGTGATAGAAGGGGGGATAGGGAACTGCCCATGCTACAGCCAATGATAGAAGGGGATAGGAACTGCCCATGCTACAGCCAATGATAGAAGGGGGATAGGGAACTGCCCATGCTACAGCCAATGATAGAAGGGGGATAGGGGGCTACAGCCAGTGATAGGGAACTGCCCATGCTACAGCCAATGATAGAAGGGGGATAGGGAACTACCCATGCTACAGCCAATGATAGAAGGCCAGTGATAGAAGGGGGATAGGAACTGCCCATGCTACAGCCAATGATAGAAGGGGGATAGGGAACTACCCATGCTACAGCCAATGATAGAAGGGGGATAGGGAACTGCCCATGCTACAGCCAATGATAGAAGGGGATAGGAAATGATGATAGAAGGGGAAGGGAACTGCCCATGCTACAGCCAATGATAGAAGGGGGATAGGAACTGCCCATGCTACAGCCAATGATAGAAGGGGGATAGGGAACTGCCCATCCCACAGCCAATGATAGAAGGGGGATAGGGAACTGCCCATGCTACAGCCAATGATAGAAGGGGGATAGGGAACTGCCCATGCTACAGCCAATGATAGAATGAAGGGGATAGGGGGGAACTGCCCATGCTACAGCCAGTGATAGAAGAAGGGGATAGGAACTACCCATGCTACAGCCAATGATAGAAGGGGATAGGGAACTACCCATGCTACAGCCAACAGATAGAAGGGGGACAGCCAATGATGATAGAAGGGGGATAGGGAACTGCCCATGCTACAGCCAATGATAGAAGGGGATAGGAACTGAACTGCCCATGCTACAGCCAATGATAGAAGGGGGATAGGAACTGCCCATGCTACAGCCAATGATAGAAGGGGGATAGGGAACTACCCATGCCATGCTACAGCCAATGATAGAAGGGGATAGGGAACTGCCCATAGAAGGGGGCTACAGCCAATGATAGAAGGGGGGGAACTGCCCATGCTACAGCCAATGATAGAAGGGGTGATAGGGAACTGCCCATGCTACAGCCAATGATAGAAGGGGGATAGGGAACTGCCCATGCTAAAGCCAATGATAGAAGGGGGATAGGAACTGCCCTTGCTACAGCCAATGATAGAAAGGGCCAATGATAGAAGGGGGGATAGGAACTGCCCATGCTACAGCCAATGATAGAAGGGGGATAGGGAACTGCCCATGCTACAGCCAATGATAGAAGGGGGATAGGAACTACCCATGCTACAGCCAATGATAGAAGGGGGGATAGGAACTGCCCATGCTACAGCCAATGATAGAAGGGGATAGGGAACTGCCCATGCTACAGCCAATGATAGAAGGGGGATAGAACTGCCCATGCTACAGCCAATGATAGAAGGGGGTGAACTGCCCATGCTACAGCCAATGATAGAAGGGGATAGGGGGGAACTGCCCATGCTACAGCCAATGATAGAAGGGGGATAGGGGGGATAGGGGGGAACTGCCCACTACAACAATGATAGAAGGGGATGCAGCCAATGATAGAAGGGGGGGAATAGGAACTGTCCATGCTACAGCCAATGATAGAAGGGGATAGGGAACTGCCCATGCTACAGCCAATGATAGAAGGGGGATAGGAACTGCCCATACAGCCAATGATAGAAGGGGGATAGGAACTGCCCATGCTACAGCCAATGATAGAAGGGGGTGATAGGGAACTGCCCATGCTACAGCCAATGATAGAAGGGGATAGGGAACTGCCCATGCTACAGCCAATGATAGAAGGGGGATAGGGAACTGCCCATGCACAGCCAATGATAGAAGGGGGATAGGGAACTGCCCATGCTACAGCCAATGATAGAAGGGGGATAGGGAACTGCCCATGCTACAGCCAATGAGCCAGTGATAGGGGATGGGAACTGCCCATGCTACAGCCAATGATACAGCCAATGATAGAAGGGGAGGATGAGCTAGAGAGGGTGATAGAGGCTCAGGGAACTGCCAATGATAGAAGGGGATAGGGAACTGCCCATGTTACAGCCAATGATAGAAGGGATAGGAACTGCCATGGAAATGCAGCCAGTGATAGAAGGGGATGGGAACTGCCACAGCCAGTGATAGAAGGGGATAAGGAACTGCCCATGCTACAGCCAATGATAGAAGGGGATAGGGAACTGCCCATGCTACAGCCAATAGAAGGGGATAGAAGCCCATGGGATAGAAAGGGGGATAGGAACTGCCCATGCTACAGCCAATGATAGAAGGGGGATAGGGAACTGCCCATGCTACAGCCAATGATAGAAGGGGGGATAAGGAACTGCCCATGCTACAGCCAATGATAGAAGGGGATAGGGAACTGCCCATGGAACAGCCAATGATAGAAGGGGGGATAGGGACTGCCCATGCTACAGCCAATGATAGAAGGGGAGAAGAGGGTGACTGGAACCCATGCTACAGCCAGTGATAGAAGGGGATAGGGAACTGCCCATGCTACAGCCAATGATAGATAGAGCCAATGATAGAAGGGTGATAGGAACTGCCCATGCTACAGCCAATGATAGAAGGGGGATAGGGAAAGTGATAGAAGGGGATAGGGAACTGCCCATGCTACAGCCATGATAGAAGGGGATAGAACTGCCCATGCTACAGCCAATGATAGAAGGGGGGATAGGGAACTGCCCATGCTGCCCAGGAACTGCCCATGCTACAGCCAATGATAGAAGGGGGATAGGGAACTGCCCATGCTACAGCCAATGATAGAAGGGGGATAGGGAACTGCCCATGCTACAGCCAATGATAGAAGGGGGATAGGGGAACTACCCATGCTACAGCCAATGATAGAAGGGGGATAGGGAACTGCCCATGCCAGTGATAGAAGGGGGATAGGGAACTACCCATGCTACAAAGCCAATGATAGAAGGGGGTAGAAACTGCCCATGCTACAGCCAATGATAGGGGGATAGGAACATGCTACAGCCAATGATAGAAGGGGATAGGGAACTGCCCTACAGCCAATGATAGAGTGATAGAAGGGGATAGGGAACTGCCCATGCTGCCAATGATAGAAGGGGGATAGGGAACTGCCCATGCTACAGCCAATGATAGAAGGGGGATAGGGAACTGCCCATGAAGCCAATGATAGAAGGGGATAGGAACTGCCCATGCTACAGCCAATGATAGAAGGGGATGGGGAACTGCCCATGCTACAGCCAATGATAGAAGGGGGATAGGGAACTGCCCATGCTACAGCCAATGATAGAAGGGGGATAGGAACTGCCCATGCTACAGCCAATAGAAGGGGGATAGGGAAGGGGTGATAGAAGGGGGATAGGAACTGCCCATGCTACAGCCAATGATAGAAGGGGGGATAGGGAACTACCCATGCCAGCCAATGATAGAAGGGGATAGGGAACTACCCATGCTACAGCCAATGATAGAAGGGGATGCTACAGGGAACTGCCCATACAGCCAGTGATAGAAGGGGATAGGGAACAGCCAGCCAGTGATAGAAGGGGATAGGGAACTGCCCATGCTACAGCCAATGATAGAAGGGGGATAGGGAACTGCCCATGCTACAGCCAGTGATAGAAGGGGGGATGAGGGCCCATGCTACAGCCAATGATAGAAGGGGGATAGGAACTGCCCATGCTACAGCCAATGATAGAAGGGGATAGGAACTGCCCATGCTACAGCCAATGATAGAAGGGGGATAGGGAACTACCCATGCTACAGCCAATGATAGAAGGGGGATAGGGAACTGCCCATGCTACAGCCAATGATAGAAGGGGATAGGAACTGCCCATGCTACAGCCAATGATAGAAGGGGGATAGGAACTGCCCATGCTACAGCCAATGATAGACTGCCCATGCTACAGCCAATGATAGAAGGGGGATAGGGAACTGCCCATGCTACAGCCAATGATAGAAGGGGGATAGGGAACTGCCCATAGAAGGGGGATAGGGAACTGCCAGCCAGCCAATGATAGAAGGGGGATAGGGAACTGCCCATGCTACAGCCAATGATAGAAGGGGGATAGGGACAGCCTGCCCATGCAATGATAGAAGGGGGATAGGGAACAGCCAATGATAGAAGGGGATAGGAACTGCCCATGCTACAGCCAATGATAGAAGGGGGATAGGGAACTGCCCATGCTACAGCCAATGATAGAAGGGGGATAGGGAAACTGCCCATGCTACAGCCAATGATAGAAGGGGGATGATAGACAGGTGATAGAAGGGGGATGGGGAACTGCCCATGCTACAGCCAATGATAGGAACTGCCCATGCTACAGGTGATAGAAGGGGGATAGGGAACTGCCCATGCTACAGCCAATGATAGAAGGGGGATAGGGAACTGCCCATGCTACAGCCAATGATAGAAGGGGATATAGGAACTGCCCATGCTACAGCCAATGATAGAGAGGGGGATAGGAACTGCCCATGCTACAGCCAATGATAGAAGGGGGATAGGGAACTGCCCATGCTACAGCCCAGTGATGCTACAGCCAATGATAGAAGGGGGATAGGAACTGCCCATGCAGCCAATGATAGAAGGGGGATAGGAAGGGGAGGGGGATAGGGAACTGCCCTGCTACAGCCAATGATAGAAGGGGGATAGGAATGATAGCCAACTACAGCCAGTGATAGAAGGGGGATAGGAACTGCCCATGCCACAGCCAATGATAGAAGGGGGATAGGGAACTGCCCATGCTACAGCCAATGATAGAAGGGGATAGGGAACTGCCCATGCTACAGCCAATGATAGAAGGGGGATGTCCACAGCCAATGATAGAAGGGGGATAGGGAACTGCCCATGCTACAGCCAATGATAGAAGGGGATAGGGAACTGCCCATGCTACAGCCAATGATAGAAGGGGGATAGGGAACTGCCCATGCTACAGCCAATGATAGAAGGGGGATAGGAACTGCCCATGCTACAGCCTGCCCATGCTACAGCCAATGATAGAAGGGGGATAGGGAACTGCCCATGCTACAGCCAATGATAGAAGGGGATAGGAACTGCCCATGCTACAGCCAGTGATAGAAGGGGGCTACAGCCAATGCTACAGCCAATGATAGAAGGGGGGATAGGGAACTACAGCCATGACAGCCAATGATAGAAGGGGGATAGGGAACTGCCCATGCTACAGCCAATGATAGAAGAAGAACTACCCATGGGGATAGAGAAGGGGGGGAACTGCCCATGCTACAGCCAATGATAGAAGGGGGATAGGGAACTGCCCATGCTACAGCCAATGATAGAAGGGGATAGGGAACTGCCCATGCTACAGCCAATGATAGAAGGGGGATAGGGAACTGCCCTACAGCCAATGATATAGGGAACTGCCCATGCTACAAGCCAATGATAGAAGGGGGGGATAGGGAACTGCAGCCATGCTACAGCCAATGATAGAAGGGGGATAGGGAACTGCCCCATGCAATGATAGAAGGGGGATACAGCCAATGATAGAAGGGGGATAGGGTGATATAGAAGGGGGATAGGGAACTACCCATGCACAGCCAATGATAGAAGGGGGTGATAGGAACTGCCCATGCTACAGCCAATGATAGAAGGGGGATAGGGAACTGCCCATACAGCCAATGATAAAGGGTGGATAGGAACTGCCTATGCTACAGCCAGTGATACAAGGGGATAGAACTGCCCATGCCATGTTTTTCAATGATAAAACTACCCATGCTACAGCCAATGATAGAAGGTGATAGGAACTGCCCATGCTACAGCCAATGATAGAAGGCTGGGGATAGGGAACTGCCAGTGATAGAAGGGGATAGGGAACTGCCTATGCCACAGCCAATGATAGAAGGGGGATAGGAACTGCCCATGCTACAGCCACAGTGATAGAAGGGGGACAGGAACTGCCCAGCTACAGCCAATGATAAACTACCCATGCTACAGCCAATGATAGAAGGGGGATAGGGTTCTGCCCATGCGCACAGCCAGTGATAGAACCGGGATAGGAATCGCCCATGCTACAGCCAATGATAGAAGGGAGGATAGGAACTACCCATGCAGTCAATGATAGAAGGGGGATAGGGAACTACCCATGCCATGTTTAATGATAGAAGGGGATAGAGAACTAACATGCTACAGCCAATGATAGAAGGGGATAGGGAACTGCCCATGCCACAGCCAGTGATAGAAGGGGGATAGGAACTGCCCATGCTACAGCCAATGATAGAAGGGGGATAGGAACTACCCATGCTACAGCCAATGATAGAAGAGGGGATAGGGAACTGCTCCATGCCAAGCAGCCAATGATAGAAGGGGGATAGGGAAATCCGTCCATACAGCCAATGATAGAAGGGGGTATAGGAACTGCCCATGCTACAGCCAATGATAGAAGGGGGATAGGGAACTACCCATGCTACAGCCAATGATAGAAGGGGGATAGGAATTGCCCATGCCAGCCAATGATTGAAGGGGGATAGGGAACTGCCTATGCTACAGCCAATGATAGAAGGGGGATAAACTACCTACACAGCCAATGATAGAAGGGGGATAGGAACTGCCCATGCTACAGCCAGTGATAGGGAAAGGGGGATAGGGAACTTGGCAGCCATGCTACAGCCAATGATAGAAGGGGGATAGATGGGAGGGACTACCCATTCTACAGCCAATGATAGAAGGGGGATAGGAACTACCCATACAGCCAGTGACAAGGGGGATAGGGAACTGCCCATGCTACAGCCAATGATAGAAGGGGGATAGGGAACTACCCATGCTACAGCCAATGATAGAAGGGGGATAGGAACTGCTTCCATGTTACAGCCAATGATAGAAGGGGGAGAGGAACTGCCCACTACAGCCAGTGATAGAAGGGGATAGGGAACTGCCCATGCTACAGCCAAATGATAGAAGGGGGATAGGGAACTACCCATGCTACAGCCAATGATAGAAGGGGGATAGGGAACTGCCCATGCTACAGCCAATGATAGAAGGGGGATAGGAACCCCATGCCAGCAGCCTAGAACGCCCATGCCAATGATAGAAGGGGATAGGAACTGTCCATGCTACAACCAATGATAGAAGGGGGATAGGAACTGCCACATGCTACAGCCAATGATAGAAGGGGGATAGGAACCGCCTGTTACAGCCAATGATAGAAGGGGGTGATAGGGACCATCCATACAGCCAATGATAGAAGGGGGATAGGAACTGCCTATGCTACAGCCAATGATAGAAGGGGGATAGGAAACTGCCCATGCTACAGCCAATGATAGAAGGGGGGTGGGGAACTGTCCATGCTACAGCCAATGATAGAAGGGGGAGGGAACTGCCCATGCTACAGCCAGTGATAGAAGGGGGATAGGAACTGCCCATGCTACAGCCAATGATAGAAGGGGGTGATAGGGAAACTGCCCATGCTACAGCCAATGATAGAAGGGGGGGATAGATAGGGAACTGCCCATGTTACAGCCAATGATAGAAGGGGGATAGGGAACTACCCATGCTACAGCCAATGATAGAAGGGGGATAGGAATTGCCCATGCCAGCCAATGATTGAAGGGGGATAGGGAACTGCCCATGCTACAGCCAATGATAGAAGGGGGATAAACTACCACCCATGCTTGGCAGCCAATGATAGAAGGGGGATAGGAACTGCCCATGCTACAGCCAGTGATAGAAAGGGGGATAGGGAAATGCCCATGCTACAGCCAATGATAGAAGGGGGATAGGGAACTACCCATTCTACAGCCAATGATAGAAGGGGGATAGGGAACTGCCCATGCTACAGCCAGTGATAGAAGGGGATAGGAACTGCCCATGCTACAGCCAATGATAGAAGGGGGATAGGGAACTACCCATGCTACAGCCAATGATAGAAGGGGGATAGGAACTGCTTCCATGTTACAGCCAATGATAGAAGGGGGATAGGGAACTGCCCATGCTACAGCCAGTGATAGAAGGGGGATAGGGAACTGCCCATGCTAAGCAGCCAGCAATGATAGAAGGGGGATAGGGAACTACCCATGCTACAGCCAATGATAGAAGGGGGATAGGAACTGCCCATGCTACAGCCAATGATAGAAGGGGGATAGAAACGTCCTTGCTACAGCCAATGATAGAAGGGGGATAGGAACTTCGCCATGCTACAGCCAATGATAGAAGGGGGATAGGGAACCGCCCATGCTACAGCCAATGATAGAAGGGGGATAGGAACTGCCTGTTACAGCCAATGATAGAAGGGGGGGATAGGGAACTGCCCGTTACAGCCAATGATAGAAGGGGGATAGGAAACTACCCATGCTACAGCCAATGATAGAAGGGGGATAGGAACTGCCCATGCTACAGCCAATGATAGAAGGGGGAGGAACTGTCCATGCTACAGCCAATGAGTGAAGGGGGATAGGGAAACTACCCATGATACAGCTACAATGATAGAAGGGGGTGATAGGGAACCGCCCATGCTACAGCCAATGACATGCATAGGGAACTGCCCATGCTACAGCCAATGATAGGCTGGGGATAGGGAACTACCACAAGCACAGCCAATGATAGAAGGGGGATAGGGAACTGCCCATGCTATTACAGCCAATGATAGAAGGGGATAGGAACGCCCATGCTACAGCCAGTGATAGAAGGATAGGAACTGCCCATGCAGCCAATGATAGAAGGGGGATAGGGAACTGCCCATGCCAAGCCAATGATAGAAGGGGGTAGGAACTGAGCCCATGCTACAGCCAATGATAGAAGGGGGGATGCCCAGGGAAATGATAGAAGTGCTACGCCCATGCAGCCAGTGATAGAAGGGGGATAGGGAACCTGCCCATGCTACAGCCAATGATAGAAGGGGGATAGGGAACTACCCATGCCAGCGTTTCAATGACAAGGGGGATAGGGAACTGCCCATGCTACAAAGCCAATGATAGAAGGGGGGATAGAAACTGCTACAGCCAATGATAGAAGGGGGATAGGAACTGCCCATACAGCCAGTGATAGAAGGGGATAGGAACTGCCCATGCTACAGCCAATGATAGAAGGGGATAGGGAACTGCCCATGCTACAGCCAATGATAGAAGGGGGATAGGGAACTGCCCATGCTACAGCCAGTGATAGAAGGGGTGATAGGAAATGCCCATGCTACAACCAATGATAGAAGGGGGATAGGAACTGCCCATGCTACAGCCAATGATAGAAGGGGGATAGGAACTGCCCATGCTAAGTTCAATGATAGAAGGGGGATAGGGAACTGTCCATGCACAGCCAATGATAGAAGGGGGTGATAGGAACTGCCCATGCTACAGCCAATGATAGAAGGGGGATAGGGAACCGCCTGCCCTACAGCCAATGATAGAAGGGAAGATAGGAACTGCCTATCCATACAGCCAATGATAGAAGGGGGGGATAGTGGAACTGCCCATGCCATAATGATAGAAGGGGGATAGGAAACTACCCATGCTACAGCCAATGATAGAAGTTGGGGGTGATAGGAACTGCCCATGCTACAGCCAATGATAGAAGGGGGAGGAAGGGAACTGCCAGTGATAGAAGGGGGATAGGGAACTGCCTATGCCACAGCCAATGATAGAAGGGGGATAGGAACTGCCCATGCTACAGCCACAGTGATAGAAGGGGGACAGGAACTCGCCCATGCTACAGCCAATGATAAACTACCCATGCTACAGCCAATGATAGAAGGGGGATAGGGAACTGCCCATGCGCACAGCCAGTGATAGAAGGGGATAGGAACTGCCCATGCCAGCCAGTGATAGAAGGGGGGATAGGAACTACCCATGCAGTCAATGATAGAAGGGGGATAGGGAACTACCCATGCCAGCCAGATAGAAGGGGATAGAGAAAACATGCTACAGCCAATGATAGAAGGGGATAGGGAACTGCCCATGCTACAGCCAGTGATAGAAGGGGGATAGGAACTGCCCATGCTACAGCCAATGATAGAATGGGGGATAGGAACCACCCATGCTACAGCCAATGATAGAAGGGGGGATAGGGAACTGCTCCATGCCAAGCAGCCAATGATAGAAGGGGGGAAATCACAGGGAAGGCTGGGTAGGGAACCGTGCTACAGCCAATGATAGAAGGGGGTATAGGAACTGCCCATGCTACAGCCAATGATAGAAGGGGGATAGGGAAATACCCATGCTACAGCCAATGATAGAAGGGGGGATAGGGAATTGCCCATGCCAGCCAATGATAGAAGGGGGATAGGGAACTGCCTATGCTACAGCCAATGATAGAAGGGGGATAAACTACCCATGTTACAGCCAATGATAGAAGGGGGGATAGGAACTGCCCATGCTACAGCCAGTGATAGAAAGGGGGATAGGGAACTGCCCATGCTACAGCCAATGATAGAAGGGGGATAGGGAACTACCCATTCTACAGCCAATGATAAAGGGGGATAGGAAAGTACAGCCAGTGATAGAAGGGTAGAGAACTGCCCATGCTACAGCCAATGATAGAAGGGGGATAGGGAACTACCCATGCCACAGCCAATGATAGAAGGGGGATAGGAACTCTTCCATGTTACAGCCAATGATAGAAGGGGGATAGGTAACTGCCCACATGCAGCCAGTGATAGAAGGGGATAGGAAACTGCCCATGCTACAGCCAATGATAGAAGGGGGATAGAGAACTACCCATGCTACAGCCAATGATAGAAGGGGGATAGGAACTGCCCATGCTACAGCCAATGATAGAAGGGGGATAGGGAACAATGATAGAAGGGGATAGGAACCCATGCTACAACCAATGATAGAAGGGGGATAGGGAATCGCCCATGCTACAGCCAATGATAGAAGGGGATAGGAACTGCCCTGCTACAGCCAATGATAGAAGGGGGAGATAGGGAACTGTACAGCCAATGATAGAAGGGGGATAGGAACTGCCATGCCAGCCAATGATAGAAGGGGGATAGGGAACTGCCCATGCTATTGTTTCTCAAGATAGAAGGGGGATAGGGAATAGAAGCCAATGGGGGGATAGGGAACCATGCTACAGCCAATGATAGAAGGGGGATAGGAACTGCCCATGCTACAGCCAATGATAGAAGGGGGTGATAGGGAACTGCCCATGCAGCAGCCAATGATAGAAGGGGGATAGGGAACTGCCCATGTTACAGCCAATGATAGAAGGGGGGGAGGAAACTACCCATGCTACAGCCAATGATAGAAGGGGGGATAGGGAACTGCCCATGCTGCATAGAAGGGGGATACAGCCATGCACAGCCAGTGATAGAAGGGGGATAGGGAAACCGCCCATGCTACAGCCAATGATAGAAGGAGATAGGAACTACCCAGTATGCTACAGCCAATGATAGAAGGGGGATAGGAACTGCCCATGCTACAGCCAATGATAGAAGGGGGATAGAGGAACATGCCCCATGCCATGCAGCCAGTGATAGAAGGGGGGATAGGGAACTGCGCAGCCCATAGAAGGGGGATAGGAACTGCCTGCATGCAGCCAATGATAGAAGGGGGATAGGGAACTGCCCATGCTAAGCAGCCAATGATAGAAGGGGGATAGGGAAATGCCCATGCCACAATGATAGAAGGGGGGGATAGGGAACTGCCCATGCTACAGCCAATGATAGAAGGGGGATAGGGAACTGCCCATGCTACAGCCAATGATAGAAGGGGGGGATAGGGAACTACCCATGCTACAGCCAATGATAGAAGGGGGGATAGGGAACTGCCCATGCTACAGCCAATGATAGAAGGGGATAGGAACCGTCTTGGTAGGGCCAATGACAGCCAATGACAGGGGATAGGGAACTGCCCATGCTACAGCCAATGATAGAAGGGGGATAGGGAATGCCCATGCTGACAGCCAATGATAGAAGGGGGGATAGGAACTGCCCATGCCAGCCAGCCAATGATAGAAGGTGATAGGGAACTGCCCATGCTACAGCCAATGATAGAAGGGGGATAGGGGTAAACTGCCCATGCTACAGCCAATGATAGAAGGGGGGATAGGGGAACAATGAAAGAAGGGGGTGGAATAGGAACCCATGCTACAGCCAATGATAGAAGGGGGATAGGGAACAGCCAGTGATAGAAGGGGATGCCACAGCCAATGATAGAAGGGGGATAGGAACTACCCATGCTACAGCCAATGATAGAAGGGGGATAGGGAACTGCCCATGCTACAGCCAATGATAGAAGGGGGATAGGGAACTGCACCATGCAACAGCCAATGATAGAAGGGGGATAGGGAACTGCCCATGCTATAGCCAGTGATAGAAGGGGGATAGGAAACTGCCCATGCTACAGCCAATGATAGAAGGGGGAAGGGGCCAATGATAGAAGGGGATAGGGAACTGCCACCCATGATAGAAGGGGGATAGGAAAGCCAATGATAGAAGGGGGATAGGGAACTGGCCATGCTACAGCCAATGATAGAAGGGGGATAGGAACTGCCCATGCTACAGCCAATGATAGAAGGGGGATAGGCCCATGACACTGGGATATGCTGCCCATGCACAGCTCAATGATAGAAGGGGGATAGGGAATAGCCAATGAGGGGGATAGGAACTGCCCATGCTAAGCAGCCAGTGATAGAAGGGGGATAGGAACTGCCCAATGATAGAAGGGGGATACAGCCCCAGTGATAGAAGGGGGATAGGGAACTCACCCATGCCATGATAGAAGGGGGCGATAGGAACAGCCAACAGATGATAGAAGGGGGATAGGAACTACCCATGATAGAAGGGGATTGGGAAGCCCCAATGATAGAAGAAGGGGGGATAGGAACCGCCCATGCTGCAGGGCCTCATGCCACAGCCAATAGAAAGGGGGATAGGGAAGCCAATGATAGAAGGATAGGAAACTACCCTTTGCTACAGCCAATGATAGAAGATAGGAACTGCCCATGCCACAGCCAATGATAGAAGGGGGGGTACTGCCCAATGATGAAACTGCCCATGCTACAGCCAATGATAGAAGGGGATAGGGAACTTTGCCCATGCAGCAGCCAATGATAGAAGGGGGGATAGGGAACTGCCCATGCTACAGCCAACAAGGGGGATAGAACTGCCCATGCTACAGCCAATGATAGAAGGGGGATAGGAACTGTCCATACAGTGATAGGGGGATAGGGAACTGCCCATGCTACAGCCAATGATAGAAGGGGGATAGGAACTGCCCATGCTACAGCCAATGATAGAAGGGGGGATAGGGAACTGCCCATAGAAGGGGGATAGGGAACTACCCATGCTACAGCCCCATGCTACAGCCAATGATAGAAGGGGGGGATAGGGAACTGCCCATGCTACATCCCACAGCCAGTGACAGAAGGGGGATAGGAATGCCCCATGCAATGATAGAAGGGGATAGGACATGCTACAGCCAATGATAGAAGGGGGATAGGAACTCCGCCCATGCTACAGCCAATGATAGAAGGGGTAGGGACAGAACTGCCCATGCTACCCAGCAGCCAATGATAGAAGGGGGATTACCCATGATTAGGGAACAGCCAATGATAGAAGGGGTTGATAGGAACTGTTTTATCTACAGCCAATGATAGAAGGGGGGGGAACTGAACATGTTCTTAGGAACTACAATGCCAATGATAGAAGGGGGATTGTAATGCCTGCCAATGATAGAAGGGGATAGGAAGCCAATTTATGCTAAGGAAGATAGGGAAACAGCCAATGATAGAAGGGGGATAGGGAACTGCCCATGCACAGCCAATGATAGAAGGGGGATAGGAACAGCCAATGATAGAAGGGGGATAGGGGGGACAGCCAATGATAGAGGGCCCATGCTACAGCCAACGATAGAAGGGGGTGATAGGGAACTGCCCATATGAGCCAATGATAAGGGGGGGATAGAAGGGGGAATAGGGGGAGCCAATGGTAGGGAATTTGCGTACACAGCCAATGATAGAAGGGGCATAGGGAACATGCCCATGCTACAGGTTGATAGAAAGGGGATAGATAACATGCTACAGCCAATGATAGAAGGGGGATGCTATGCAGCCAAATGTTTGTAAAAATTACCATTAAAGGAAAGCACATTGTTGGTTACCCAGAGGTTGAATAGTTTGAAGAGTTTTATCTATGCCAAGAGGAAAATGTTCTTCATGTGGTTGTAACTTCCTCTTTAAAAAAGAACACGTCGGCGATTGGGACTTTGGGAAATAATGACTTGATGTCTAGGCTGAGTAGTTTGATGTTATTTGAGGGGATATTTAAACTACTGATTTTTCTATAAAATTTTCTGCATGTTTGACATGGGATGATAAGGTTTCTAGAAAGGGTGATAACAGCTCTGCCAGCCATTTGGATAATTTACATGAAAGCTACCGCTAGATATTATGGCTTAGAGGAACCCATTTTATGTGTTTTTCATAAATATACGGATTGATTATGTTGAATGACTCTGGTAATTCTATGTTTTTCTTATTACCCCCCTATGGTTCTGACTGATTTGTTAAACTGGGCAGCAATATACGTTGTGGGATCTTTCGTTAATGTATCATGGGTCTCCACACTGTTTAAAAGTTCTTGAATTTTATTGATGTATGTCTTCTTATCTAAAAGAACCATCTTCCAGTCTTTATCAGATTTTGTGGTTATGATATCCTCCCTTTTTCTTAACCTAATTTATGCATTTTGGAATCTTTTTGGGAGTGAATTTTTGTTGTTTTTTTTTTTTTTGCTCCAAGACATTTAGTAAAATGCCTTTGAGACATGCATCTTTTTTGTCATAATAGTTTTTTTTAAATGTTTATCAAACGCAACCAAGAAATTAATAAGATTACTCTTGGGATCTGGTTAGAGCAAATGATACACCAAGATTTAAAACAGTCTATTCTTCTGCTGTGAGGGATGGTTAGAGGGTTTCAGCATGTTATTGGGTAAGCCAGTTCCTAATTAGTCTTTTTAATTTGTTGCTCAGATTTCTGGAGTGGGTCTCACTGTTTTCAATAGCACCTGATAGCACAAAATAGGAAAGATATCTGTACATACCATCACTCTGGCACAGGAGGCAAAGCGATGTGGCTAACTCACTTATTTTTCTTCTCATCACATAGATGTCATGGTGTGTGGCTTGTGCAGATGGAATCCGGAAGTGGGTCTGAAGTTGATGTCCATCGTGTGAAGCCATATATTTTAGGTGAAACTTGTTCTTGTAGGCATTCTTGTAGAAAATTTTTCTGGTTTCATCTGGTGTACCCCATGAACTAATCATTCATATTGTCTAAATATGTGCTTGATAGCTGGGTTGATGATGAGAATCTTTTTGTCCTTCTTTATGTAGCAAACCAAAGATTCATTGAACCGATAATGGTGGCCTACAGCTGTGTAGCTTCTCCCTTCCTTTAGCTTGTCGAGGAGTTCCACCTCCACCTTTTCTGTGATGGTAAGCATCTTCCTGTGCCACTTGGGTTTGATGCCAGAAGCCTTAAAAGGCTCAGAACATTTGGGTGACATCATAAGGCTTGAAATAATTCAATTTTTTATGAAAATTTCACAAAACACAACACTGCAGAGCAACACTACCTGCAGTGATCAGATGTCGATGTGAAATGGACAAGGCGAGATGCTGAACACATTCTGTATGCAGGAGATGGAGACTGATACTACGGTCGCTAAACCAATCAGTGTCCAGGGTACAGAACACAGTGCTGTGGTCACCTCCCATCTATCAGCCAATAGTGTGCCACGTACAATTTCAAGTGGGCAAACTAGCTCAAGCGGAAGTGGCCGTAGCTGCATTTTCCATACGTGTGAGTCTTTGTTTACTCATCTGCTATACACTACTCATTTTATTTTGATTTAATATTCTTTTAATATGTCTTAATTAATATTTTTTATATTTTCAATGTTTTAGGTTAGATAATGCTTATTTTACTGCAAAAATAATTAAAATAAATATATAAAAATACCTATATTATTAATTCTTTTAATATATTTTAATTAATATTTATGTTTTTTCATATTTTCAATTTTTTAGATTAGATAGTATATAATTAAATATAATTAAAATAATAAATATATAAATATACCTATATATACTGCAAAATCCTGCAATATAGTGAAAAATGTGTTTTAATATTTTTTAATTTTTACATTGTTTTCAGTTTTATAGATTATAAAATGCTTATTTTACCACAAAAGTAATTAAAGTAATAAATATATAAAAATACCTACTGTGCTGTATATACTGCAAAATCCCGCGAATAGCAAAATATCCGCGATACAGAAAAATCCACGATACAGTGAAACTGTGAAAAGTGAACACAATATGGGGAGGGACAAATGTATGTTTATGTGCTATAGAAATCCAAATCGCTTGACAGACCCAGACAAAATTCAGCACACGGCCCATATGCAACCCCAGGAAGCTTATAACTCAAGATCAAACCCCTACCCTTGATGTTGGAGACAATAAAAGAGTTAATATAAACCAGCAGGTTTGTTTTTATTGCCAGCCCCTCTCTCCCCTTGTTTGAGAGAGGGGGAGGACTTGCTTCTGACAACTTACAATAGATTGTAGACAGGATACTCAGTTATCTAGACTCATCTGCATGACATGCTCGTCCAGCATGTGACAGCTGGCTACCTGCTTGTCTGCCTTATGAGAGAGAAGGGTAAAAAGAGGAAAGGCAGGAAGCCAGTCACATTCTTTCCTGCTTACCATTCACCTTAAGCAGATGCTATCTTTCCCTCTAGGGAAGCTAGTTGAGCTACACATCTTGTTGAACAGTCACCACAGGACCCAAGGAAAATGTTTCCAAGGATCTGTGGACAAAGTCCTGACGGTATAAAGCTGTGAATGTGGTTTGTTGAGACCACACCCCCACCCATAACACCTGTACAACTGACAGGTTCTTCCAGAATGTGAGGGATGAGGCGATGCCCCTAACCTCGTGATCTCTCACTCTGATTGTACTTCTGTCTACCTTGTCAGACAGAGAGTATGCCTGCTTGAT